>NC_133823.1:38011334-38163449 GCF_047830755.1 Zonotrichia albicollis
GCCCTAAAGCTAAAAAATTAAGAAACAAAATGAGGCTGTATTGAGGCTGGGTGACCTGCAGATCCAGCAAGGAGTGCAGCAGGGCACAGAAACCCACTGGGTACTGTGTTAGGAGGCTATGTCTGACAGCTGGGCAGGAATGAAAAATCTGTGTGTGAGAGAATAGAACACTCATGCAGTTTGGATTTGAGGAGACTACAGGGGAAAGAAGGTTATTTTTAAAGGATGGGAGGCACCTCCTACATACAGTTTGGATTTGAGAAGACAACAGGGAAAAGAAAAGTTATTTTTAAAGGATGGAGATTGAAGGGAACATAAGGGTTTGGAAAGATGTTTTAATTTGTAGCTGACCTCTTGTCTTAGCTTCTTATCAGATGCAGCACTGAAAGGTGACATTCACCTTTCATCCCAGTCACTCCTGTCTGTTGTCACAAACTGTCTCTGAAATCAAGCCCAGGTCGCAGCTATCAGTGTAACTCTATAAATGGTACAGCAAACTAAATGGGCATAGCTAAAATGTATTTGCTCTGCAGTACAGACTGTTACACCTTTGTAGGTTTGAAACATGCCCAGCTCACTTTTCTGTAGGTGACACCATACTTCCCAATCAGCATCACCAAAAAGATGCAGCTTGTAAAAAGGTTGTGTGCAAGGCAAAATAACTTTTCTGCAGAGTCATATGGCTGTCACTTTTCACCCAAGTGACTTGGTGTCAGTGATCCTTAATGAAGCTGTCAGCTGGGACAATGGCTCACACAGTATTTTAGCACTCTAATTTCCTCTTCTTACAGAACAGCAATACATAAAATTGCCAAGGCAAGTCACTTAGGATTTTCAAAAACATTTCTTATGTAGTGCTCAATTTGAAAAGATGAAGTTTGGGAGAGGGTTTAACTACAGATTTCACTGACATTAGGGTATCTATTGAACACTTCTCAAACCTCATCCTACACAATTGGCATATATAATTTATTCCTACATGTACTGTATAGGGAATAAGCACAGCATAGCATTCTTTCAAATACTGAAAGAGTCAGTTCCAGTTGTGTTACTCACAAGGCAAGAGTGACAAAAAAATTCCACTGTAAGAGGCAAAGGATGAAAAGTATCATCATTAAAAATAATTCAAGAAAACTGAACTGGTCTAAACTTTTCCTTCTGTGAATATACTGTGAGAGGAAAGAGGCTGCAGGCAGAAACATTGTAACCAGTGCCTTAATTCTGCCATAACATCCCCTTTCTATTTAGTGTATGCAAACAGTGTGCTACCACAATAGTCAGAAATTCGTAGATGCGCAGTAGGAGCCAAGCTTCTGAGGAACTGATGTACTGATGTACTACCCTTTCTGGGTAGTTTCCCTTTTGGAAAGGGAATGAGCAATAAATGCCCCTATAACATGGCTAATTAAAGTCTGAAGTATCCATGATTAATACCAGATGCACACATACTACAGCATGAAGGTAACCATGATATGGTCTGTGGACATCTCTTATTAGGTCAGCTGATAAAACCAGAGATAACAGAACAGCTTTGAGCACGTACATCTGTTCTATTGTCTCAAAAATAATGTAGAGAATTCTACCTCTTCCTAGAGACCTTGTCTCACTTATGGCTAATATCCCTGTGCCAGATTCTTAATAACTTTTTTCTTTATTCATCCTCTTACCATCCTTGCTAATATGAAATGCCATTACAGAATAACCAGTTAGATTTTACCATTCCTGCTATGCTAAACCTCTGTATAGTTTCTCTTTGATGGAGGACAAAAGTTCCCATATTATTCTTATTGTTTATATTCCCTCAGGCTCACAAACTATCACCTACTTCTAGTCAATGCAGTTCTTTAAGTATCCCAGTTTAAGCCCAGACAGCAAGTAAGCACCACACCATCCCACACCACATTAGGAGGCGGAGGAGAAAAAGAAAGAAAAACATGAGAGTTGAGATAAGAACAGTTTAATAACTGAAATAAAACAAAACTAATTTAATAACAATAAAATATCATTGCAGTGAAAAGGAATACAACAAAAAGAGAGGGAGAGGAATAAACCCTACTTGCTGACCAATGCCCAGCCTGCCCCTGACTAGCCACCAGAAGCTCTCTGCCAACTTCCCCCAGTTTATCTCCTGAGCATGACATTCCATGGCATGGAATATCCCTCTGGCCAGATCAGGTCAGCTGTCCTGGCCATGTTCACTCACTGCTCCTTGTGCACTTCATCACTGGCAGAGACTGGGTGATGCCTTAGGATTTTGACTTGTACATTTTTCATATATTTGTAATCCTGTAATTCTTTAGTATATAGCTTTAAACTGGATATACAGTGCTAGCTACTGTCTTCACATTTTGGTCAGACAAAACAATTCCTCTCTAGGTCTGGGTATCAAGGACACCTTACTGTCTCAGGCTCCAAGAAGTGTAAACAAAAGTGAGTTGAGGCGAGGAGCAAACTTGGGGTAAAATGACTTCATTGCCTAAAGCTGTAATTGGAAGATTAATCCAAATATGCAAATGGACCAAACTTATAAAAGTGTGAAAACTCGTGACTCATTGTCCATTTTGGATGAAGTCCCTGGGGAGGCTTTGTCTGCCTGAAATGTACCTAAAGACCCTTCAGTAAATATACCTGCTTTTTATTCCCTTTGTCTGGCCTCTGTTTTTAAGTAAGCCTGAAAGGCATCAGGGAAACTGTAAAGTCCCTGACTTGAGGTAAGCACTGCTTGGCAACAACCAAACTTCAGTGTGTTATGAACATCATTCTCATTCTGAATCTAAAACACAGCAGCACACCAGCTACTAGGAAACAAATTAACTCCATCCCAGCTGAAACCAGGACATTATGTTATCCTCAGGTTAGTGTTTATGGGACTGGGAATGAACACATGAGGCTGAGTCTCCTGTACGTTTATGATCTGTCTCAGTCCTACCTGGCTGGATAATGCATGAGGGAGACAGATGACTGTGAAAAAGAGAAAACCATCACAAGCCAATGCAGTGCCAGTTTCAGCCAGGTTTAGACCTGCAAGAATACTCCTTTCCAACCAAAGTAACATCATATTTGAAGACATAGAATGCATTTAATTTATAGCTCAATGAAGTTCCAATTAAAATGTAAATTAAGGAAATGAAACTTCAATGCCATTCTAATGACAGTTCATAGATTTCCTAAACGCTTCTTTTAACTTCTGTTTCTGTAGACATTACTTATAGATGAAGGGGAACAAAAAAAAAAAAAAAGAAGAAGCAAGATTTTAGGTTTCCTAAGAGAAGATGAGTGAGAAAGGTCCAGGGAAGTTAAAAACACTCTGAAATTATGTCTAAATTGAGACACCTAGGTGCAGGTGCAGACTCCTGGCTTGGCTGTGTAATGAGGTTACATCATATGTCAATAGTCTATCAATGCATCTCCTTCCTGCACACTGTGCTGTCAGCAGGAAGACCAGAAAGGAACCACAATATATTCCAGGCTCACATATCACATGGAGAAACTGGAACTGTGACTCCAGGGCATGCTGAAACTCCTGCAAACTCTGTGATTTAGATGTGGCTTCAACTTATCTCAATGGAGGCTGCTCGATTTCTCTCCAGGTAAACTAGATGCCAAAACTCAGTTGAGAAGGAGCCCCCTCTCCAGGTGTAGGCAGGCACGCTCACAAGAATAACTCTGCAGGAGCGCGTGGTGGCTGTCTCTGGTCAGGTCCTCTCAACCCATTAAGCAACAGACCTTAAAGGACATAAATCTACTCAGCTACTGCAGACACATTCCTACCCTGCTGGTAGAACAGGCCCCTGCCCACCCTGAAGGGGACAGCAGCCAATGGAAGCCAATGGAAGAAAACAGTAAGATGGAAGAAACAGCAGAGAGAAAACACTATATCCTAATCACAGCCTGCTCCCCACTGCACACTGCTCCAGTGGCTTCCTTGCTGAAGGAACTGAGTGTAACTGGAGGTGGTTACAAAGAGAGGTGTCTGCACTGGAGGAGTGAAGTTGATCCTGGGAAAGGTATGGGAGAGAGTTATTTTCCCTATGAAACTGTAACTGATCTCCCTGTGTTTAGTTCAACCCACGACCTTTCTCTTTCCTATTCCTCCTACTTTCTCCTGGCATCCCACTGAGTGAGTGGCTGGATGAGAATTTGGCTGCTGGCTGGGGCCAACCCATTTCATACAGCTGGGAATCTGGGACAGTGCCTGCAAGCAAGATTTGGTTTTATGGGAGGAAAGACGGGGGAGTGGCTGATGAAAGTGAAAATTAAATCTCAGTCCTACATTGCTTTCCCAGTTACATTCTAGTTAAGCACTAAACAAAATTACTCCATATTAATATACAAGCAATCCAAGAGAAGCATCTGGCCTCTGGTTCTCATGATAAGACAAATGAAGGGCTGCTACCTAAGCTATGCTATGAAGCCTATGGACATTCTCCCACTTAACCTGGGAAAAATTAGTTGACATATATAGTGCTGTATAATTATTTGTTTGGATCACGTTCAAGTACAGAATTATGCCACTAAAGGTCAAAAGATTCCTGGATAAACATTAACTACTTCTACACAACAGGTGTAAACTTGATAATGGTCTTTGAAATTGCAAGATTTAGTGAATTCTGAAGGTTGACTTCAGTCAAAAAAAAGGTGCTATAAAGAAAGCATTTCACCACTGAAGGATCAGGTTCTATTCTTTCTATTGTGACAAAAGCCAGGCCATAACCGTAATTCCTAAAACCCACTCCTCTCTTATTCTGATCTAACTGATTAATCTCTTTTTTTCCTGCAATTAAGATAGAGCACAGCTGAGTGCACAGCAAGAGGAAGGAGGTAGGGTCCAGTGTTGTGCATCTCTGTGTGTTTTATTTCTTATTCTTTCGATTTCTCAAAGGTTCATGAGCTTTGCCAGATGGCCTTTATCCTGTGTTTCTCCTCTTTACACCCTTACCATAGGACAATCAGAGAACACTCCTGGAGCTAAGACATGCTCCAGAAAATCATGCACTGCTGAACCCACAATAGTCAGAGGGCTATACTAAAGTAAAGAAATGGAGTGGAGGCGTTGGCATAAAGGTAAGTGAGGAACAAGAGCCTGCCCAAACTCAAGGTTATTTGGAACACGTTTGGAGACCGCCTTGGAGAAGGCAGATTCAGAAGGTCACTCATATCTCATTAATCCAAAGTCATATCCAACTGCCTCATGTGCAAATGTGTGGACAGATGAATTCAGCCCCAAAGCTTCCTGAAGCAGGAAGACAAGGACAGAGGAAAAGAAAGAGTGAAGATGACTGAATGGAATGGGAAGGAAGATGCAATCTCATCAGCCATGCAGTACTTAGCTGGCTGCCACCTGAAATTCAGGAAGGTACCCCACATGGCTTCTGTACAGTGAACTCAGACTTCTAACTACCCTTGTGTGTGTGCAAACTAGATATAACCTTATCTGCTAAATAACTCAAGACAGATAACTGAGCAGTCTAACCCCTATGTGCACATACAAATGTGTGAGAAAGTGCTGGAATTTTTTCTCTGTATTTCATGGGGATAATGGCTTTCTCCAGTCCCAGATTCCACAAGTCTTTCATACACCCCATAAATTATACTGGCTTCTGTCCTGTTATTGGCATGACAGCTTTGGGGATAGAGTTTTAATTTTTGGGTAACGATAGAATATTTTTATCTGGTCCAGTACTTTTAATTTTAATTAAACTAGTTCACAGTTAGGCCTTGGAGGGAGCGTAGAGCTTCTATTAACCAATATCAGCATCTCAGAAGTATTTCAGACTATATATAGGGTCTGTAAATGCTTCAAGTTCTCAAAGATATACTGAGTACATTTATTACCATTTTCTGGAAATAACTAGCTTTTATTTAGAAGTCTGACATATTTCCCAGCCTTCAGAAAACACAAAGGTTTGTTATATAACTTTGAAGTCTTTCTTCTAAAATATGTAAATAGCATGTAAAGAGCAACTAAATTACAAACAGCATACATCCACAACATCAGCTAATTTTAAATGTAAACAGCACACTCTGTGCAAGAAATATGTCATAAAGGAGCATAGTTAAAAAATGAGATTTAGTCAGGAAATGTTATGTGAGCCTTTTTGATTAAAAATAATTCTACTCACAAATGAAAAATAAAATGCATATTCTGCATACCAGGAATCAAACCTGAGCATGAACTGGGGGTATTTGACATTTCCATCTTCATCAAGGGAGATTCTGTCAAGTAGCAGCTCAAACTCTTCATCAGTAATCTCCACACCAAACCTGAAACAAACAGGAGTTAGCAGCACTTGCTTGCGGAGTTCACATTTGGGTCAACAGTACCCACAATATCCTGAGCATATGGCTGCCATTAACTCTTTGTTACTGCTTGGGCCCTCAAGATCAAGAGCACCACGTGAATATCAGAGGTTAATCAGGGTTTTGATCGCTTCAGCTTTCTCAAAGAAAGAAATTCTACCCTAGAATCCCGGCATTGGTGGGACACAGAAATAGAAATACTAGCATATTGAACTGTGTGCAATTGTCTTCTACAAGAAGTTATTCATTACACTAAAACACTGGTATTGCTTTAACTAGTTAACTCTGAAAAGCTTTTCATTTGGACTGTTTAGCATGAAAGAAAATGTAGAGAAAAACTGTCTTTTTGGGAAACAGCTTCTTATTCCTTTGGAAAGCATTTCATAATGGCTTTAAAGACATTTTACATACAAATATTTAAAAGTGGCAGTGTTTATTCATCAGCAAGAAAGTGTTTTCACCTCTTCAGAACAATCAAAACATAATCCTCGAAATACTGGCATAAACAGGAATGACTTCAGCAATAATAAAGAATAAGGCACTCATTCGTCATTTTGCAAAGCTGATAAACTCAGCTGACTTTTGGAGGGATATATTTTCTTTTTGACAAGGCAATTGAAATGTATAGAAAATAAAGTATTTATTTGTTGTTTTAGTTTCATCTTCATGCTTTCCCATTTTACGTAACGCAAGAAATCTTCCTGTGAGAGTGTAATTTGTCCTTAACTCCTCTTGGGGATTTCTGATTCAGAGGATTGGCACATGGAGAACAGTTCATTCTGTAGGATACTTTACTCTGCTTTCTTTATTTCTGAGGAAGTCTGCTGAGGAGGGCAGATACAACTGCTTTTGGATTTGCCCTCAGCTGACAGCATCTTATTTTACTAGCTTTCAACTCCACTATCTGCAGACTCACTTATTATTTAGACACATGCAATTAGAGAAGCTTTAGTTCAGCCAACACATATAAACTCACACAGAAATAATGCACACCTGCAGCATTTTTTACCTGTTGAAGAACATAAAACCTAACCTGGTCAGGGAATGTCAGTGAGAACAATTTTCCAAGAATCCATAGCTATTTCAGGGTTACACCATTGCACAGGCCATTTGAAGACTAGCTATTTGCACGTGTGATCAATGGGCAAAATCTATTTGCTTACATGATCAGTTAAACAAAATCTCAGATTGTTGCTATCTCCTAATCCTTCCCTTCATCACTTGAATCAAGGGGCGTCATAACAGAAAGGAGTTTAGGTTGTATACAAAGCATAAACAGTAGGAATCTATGTTGAAAACCAAAAAGTTAGGTAAATTGGCCCACTTCTAGCTCTGAAACTAGAGCAGATAGATTGTTTAGTCACTGTATTACTTCTCTCTATACACACTTCTCTGTGTCTAACCATAGTCACAAAGAAAGCTAAAAAGGTTCTACATAAAGTAATACATGAGATCCACTGAAGAAAAAGAACTTACTGTAACATTTCAAGAAAATGCCTTTTCGTATTCATCATTAGTGCCTTCAAAAGGGAAGGGAAGCAACAAAGCCACAAACTGTTCAAAAAGCAAAATGAAGCTCTTTGAACAGTGTTCTGGATTTAAAGACAAAGAATTGCTGTGGTCTAAAAGATGGGAATAAGGAGAGGAACGTAGGCTCATAAGATTTGAAGTTTGTTTTAATGTTTATTACCCAATTTGTCCTCTCTTAGAGTAAGACTACAAAATTCCAAAGGGAGACCCTATTTCTGTCACAATGTCATTTGCCTCCCAACAACAATTTTTGTAAAGAATAGAAGCAGACAAGAAACAATCTTTGACTCAGTAATTAGATTCAGTTATCTCCAGGCTCTGGCTTATACTAGTTTTTCCTCTCCACAGAAAAAAACCATGTCCACTTATATAAGTTTCAATATAAGTCTGTGAAAAAAACCACAGAAATTGTAATTTTTAAATTTCAGTTTTTTGTGAGCAAAAGAGATTCTTATGCAAAATGAGAGAAAAATCCTCACTTCTGGTAACCAAATGAAAAAAACCCAACAACAAAGTGCCTTAACATGTAAATGAGTAGGAATTCTCTTGGTGTTGGACCCAATATGACCACGATATGTGACTGAGAATAGTTCTTATTAACCTAAGAGGTTCAGTATAGCTCTGAGTAGCTGCTCATTTAATTTCACTTAAGGAAATAATAATGCTAATTCATTACTAGCTGGTAGCCTGAACTAGAGAGACAGGTCTCTCTGCAGTGAATCAGGCCCCTGAACCCATCACACCAAGGGCTTCTGATCAGACTGCTTTCATAAGACGAAAAAACTGCTCTCCATATCCAGCCAGATTAGGAGACCACAAAAAAAGAGTTTTATCTATGTTTAATGCTCAAGAAAGTTAATGCACTGTAAACTGCCAATATGGATAAATTTATACTCACATGCAGAAGTTAACTTCCTCTTTCCTGTAAATAATTTCTCATTCCTAGCATTAGCCTACAACTGTGATCTGTAATACTCAAGCAGGACAGCTGATCTCTGAAACCCGTCATGCACTTGACACTGTGCAATAGATTTTATGAGTACTTGACACTGTACAATCATTTAAAAAGCTAATTAAATAAATAATTTCTCTAAGGAGGGTGGGCCAGAATCATGTTCTCTTCAACACTTTGCTGTTCATCAGCCTTCAAATAGTTATAACTGAAGCATTGCTACTGACATACAACCCATCTCTGAAAGTGGCTGGGGAAAACAGCAGCCTGGAAAGAACTCAGTGATTTCTCAGTGCTGCATTCCTTCTTACAAGACGCCAGAAGAAATTTCAGTGTGGAAGGTCCCCAAGCTTCCCAAATGCATCCAGGAGACAGAAGCGGATCCTGAAGGTGTGTTCTGAAGCATATCTGTATATATTTACGTTTTTTTTAGGGTGGTCAATCCTACTGATATAGGAGAGGAATCAATGTACGGTCCTTGAGGGTTTTCTCTCCCTGCCATATATTGTGTCTGCAGGTCAGAAAATACATAGGCTGGCCTAAGCTAGTGAAGCTGGGGGAAGGGAGGAACAAGGCTGCACCAACTTTGCATACTGACATTTTCTCCATTATTAAAATTCCAAAGACCTATTTTACATTACTGATCTTGGGATTTCTGGAAACATGCTGTGACTACATTACATCCATCGTGCTCACTGGTGTGGAAACTGAAAAAGCATTGAATGAAGAGAGTGTATGGCCTATACCATTTGTTATCCCAAACACTGATATTATACCTCTCATTCTGAACTTCCCCTCAAGCTTTACAAACACTTCCATGATGTACAAAAGCAGTAAACAGGAGAATCAAGTGTTCCAGCACTCAAATGCAGCCACCTGAAACTAAGCAATGATTTAATCAAACAACAACAGCACACAACAGATGAATCACTGGGTTCTCCGGGGCACATTTTCAAAAGCAGGTGCAATAGGCAGGGCTTGAGAAAAAGATATCTATTAACTGGAGGGTTAAGCCTATTTAGACAGAAGCTGATGCAAAACACAAGGGACTGGTTAACAGCGAAGTTGAGAGAAAATGCTTTGGCAAGAAGCCCAGAACCCTGGCAAAGGGAACACCTGCAAAAAGTCACATGTGGTTTATTGTACCAATACCTACATTTGCACATGCAAACTAAGAAATTGTTATTCCCATTTTATCCTATGTTTAATATCGGCAATATCCCCAAATAGTTGTTCTTACTTCTCATATCTTGCATCCAGGAGGCAGAGTAAGTTAAAGTACATTGGCAAATTCAGCAACTGTTTCAGACAGTTACTGAAGTGTCTTTTTATTATCTATAAAGACACTACTACTGGGTATCTATGCAACAGCATGTTTTTAAAAGGTCATTATTGGAAAAGAGAAGATGCAAAAACACGTTCTCTACAAGAAAGCAATTGAGAAGAAGCACAGAAAGCAGAGGTGAAGAACTTAATAGGTGTCAAGACTAGCATGCTACAGGAGCAGAGATGGCAAGGCAAATAAGATTGCAGACCATGTCAGAGGGATAAGCAGTCTAAATTTCTGATGGGCATGTGAAGCAAGAATGAGGTATTTATAGTGATCTGATTGTAAAAAGAAGTAAGTGGGAGGAATTTTCAAACAGGGCATGATATACCCAGAAAGATAAGCTAAGGGTTTATTCCAGCAGTGTGACCTCAGATCTGTCCCAGGAACAAGGGCATAGCAGAGATACTTGCAGTTGATGAGAAACCACAGCAATTGTGGGGTGCACAACTCTACAGTTCCCATGTGCAAGCACATGCACAGGAACCCTGGTTCCTGCTGGCAGGCAGAGCATGAATTAACTACATGTTGCATTTGCTTACAAAAAACATGGCCTCTGTCAGCACCTCTTGTGCATTTTCTGAGGGATCACCTGGTATTCACCTGTGAAAGCAACATTAACAAGTCAGTGTCACAAAGGAACCAGAAGCAATCTCTCTCATCTGTCAATTTTTAAGGAATCAGCAACGATTTGGGCAAGTACTTAAACATTTATGAAAAGCAATTTTAACAATGGACTTTAAAAAACCTGGAATTATATTGTATTGGCATAAATCACCAGTTCCACTTCCCTCCAGAAAACCTTCCTTTTTCCACCTCTCATGCCATAAACACTGAAAGTATTGGTGAGCCCATATCTGTGGTATTAGATTTCTATTTGGCACTTCAATCCTCTCATAGATATCAAGGAAAACACCAAATGTAACTCACTAGTCTTCACCTATCAGGCAACTTTCTTGAAGGGGAGACACCTAATATATAAAAACCAGGCTTGGAAAGCTGAACCACTGCAATCTCAGCGTAAAACAGTGGCTGGGAAAACTGACATGCAGATTTAGAGGCAGGGAAACGAAACTTAACCAGTTTGTTATTAATTCTTTGCTTATATACTGTTGCCCCTCTGGTTTGTAATGCTTCTAATAAACAGCTACTGCAATTCAACTCCAAGTCATGATTAGTTCCTGATATTGCAACAATATCTTTCTTGTAGGACATTTTTCCAACTAATCTCCTACATTTAACATTAAGCAGGCCTCTCCATTCTTGGCATTTATATTTACATACTGGAATGCTGTTTCAGAGCATGTTTAATTCAAAAGCCAGATCCTTCAGCCACTTAGGCAAGCAGCAGTACAACACAAATGTTCTCCCATTTAATCACATTCTCTCCATCAAAGCATCAGCCAGGATGATGCACACTTCAGCAGCAAGGCAGGGCTTAACCTACTGCTCCAGACAACATGGTGCTCCTACAGCCATTTTTATCCTCCCATTCAGACCCAGCCAGCAGGTAACAATCTGCCAGGGTTGTTGGATCATGTCACAGGCTATTCAGAGCCTGTTCTCCTTACTTGAGTGAGTTAGTTAAATGTCTTCCAAAATTTGGCCCTAAAGTCTCTTGTTATTTAAATACAATCAAAGCAACAAAAATTTGTTCCATGAGGGCAGTGTGAAAAGGAAAGGTAGCACTAGGAGTGTCTGTCTCCCTGTTGTTTCCCTATAAAAGCCAAAGAGGTCAGTAAGCACACAACAGCACCAGGGTGCTGATGGGAGGGGACAGTTTGGCAAGGGGGTAACACAGACCACGATGTTTCAGGCTCTGGATCACTGGCAAACCAAGATCCCTAGGGTCTCACTATCACTACACCTCCCTTATGCACCCTGTCAATAACACCTCAAGGAAAAGGCTCTCGTGTCGCTAATGTAAAAAACCAAGAAGCACAGAGAAAATAGTCCCCGTTATAATCCCCATATACATTGTAAGAAACTGTAAGCAAGTCCATACCATGCCAAACTGGCTATTATTAAGAGCTAGCAATGCAGCATGTGGCATGAGTATTTATTTTGTTGTATTGGCCAGCGTGTTGTGTGTCTTGCCCTCCTGTATCTTGGATTCTTCTACTCCTTATATGCATTAACCAGGTTTCTCAGCATGCCTGGATGATTTCTGTCATCCCCAACACCTGTGCCCTTCACAAACTGATGGATTTTGTAGTTACTAGCATCTGCATGCCATAGAAGGGCCAAGGGATGCATTGTCCAGTATCACACAATGGTAGGAAATAAAACCAGGTGTCATGAACTCTCATGCCATGCCTCTTAAACCACCCCTTAATACAACACCTTTCTACCCTTACCAAAGGAATCCCCCAGATCCCAGCTCCATGTGTCTTCCTGTCAGGCAAAGCTATTTCAATGATACCATATGTTTTTTGTGTTCCTGTAAAACTCACACTTAGAGGAGGCTTAAGATAAGCAGTGGTTAAAAGGCTGCAAGCTGTCACCACCTATTGATACTAAATGTGCCACAGCAGCATCTCCCTTGCTGCTGAGTTAGTAGTAGAAACAACAGGAAGTGGGAGAAAATTGAAAGGGAAAAAAGTAACTATGCTAGACTACTAAATACCCTTCCATAGTAAAACAGACACCCATAACAGCATTGTAAGGATCTGCGGCTGCTGCAAGCATTTCTTATCAGTTATGGAAAGTCCAAGGCCTTTGCATCTCCTTATCATTGCTTCAACAGCAGGTAAAAAGTGGAAAAATATCTTGAGAGGCCTCATGGAGATTTTGCCAGAACATCTGATCAAGCATTATCAGAGTTCTCTTTCTTTGGGTGCTAAGCTCAGAGATGGTGTCATAAAGAAGGGACACTAGTCAGGACTATAAAGCATGGGTGAAAAATGCAGGCTGAGAAACAGGCTACTAGACAAAATAAAAGATTATTTCTCACTGAAACAGTCTTCCTTCAGAAGCAGATTGCAGATCCAAGAACTGCAGTGTTTGGTACCTGGGGGGTACATAAGTTGCCAGCTCTGAAGTTCAAACACATGGAAATGTTACAGCAGACTTCTGAAGTGAAATGTAGACACAGCAAAAGGAAGCCATTCAGACAGTGCAGGTGGCAAAAGAGAGTTTTTATTATTTAAAAACCAAACCAAAACAAACAAAAAAGGCCTTATATTTAAAAGAAGAAGAGCTTTTTACCCACACAGGATGTTTTCTCTCAAAAAGGGCTTTAAAAATAACTTGGAGGAATTTTTGCTATAACAAGCCAGAAATCTTACATTATATGGAATAAAGCAGTTGCTTCTCCATTCATTTTGACTGAGGCTGCCTGGGCAATTCCACCAGGCACCTCTCAGCAAGAAGCAGTGTACCAGCTGCAGCTTTGCCAGCACAGCCTGCTCTCCTCACAGCTGGAATCTGCATACTGCAGCTGCTCCTGCATGCCCACAAGGATGCTAAAAATATAGCATCTCCTACTGGTGCACAAGAGATACCTCATGTCTGATACCCTGGAAAAACACATGTTCAGCTCCAGTTCAGATGTGATTAGAAGTCCACCAGTTAGGTCACCTTGCTCTGAATCTGCCCTTGTGTGCAGATAAGCCAGATAAAAAGGCTAAGTGAAAGCCTAGTAGTGTAGGAATAGTATGTGTGCAATGCAGGCAGCCTCAAAAGAGAGATACTATTGTGTAATAGACTAGGAATACCTTTTTTCCTGTGAAAACAAATGTAGATTGTTCCCAAACTGAATGTGGGCAAAACTTGGCCAAAAAATTTACTGTATTTCATTATAGCTAAAGGATCCAAGTCATGATTCAATAGGATTAAGTGTCATTTGTAACAAAGCTTAGCCAGTGGCAAGTACTATAAGTAAGTAACTTCTGAAACTGTGATTAAAAAACTGCACAATATGTCACACCATACACCACCTGAAAATATATTTTGCACAAGTTGAAGGACTTTGCACAAGTGTCCTGTCTGAAACAGCTTTTCACAAAATATTTGTTTCCTTGAACTTATACTTTTCATTTTGTCAACCACATTCCTTTTATAATTTAACTAATTTAAAATATTTTTCACTTAAAAAAAATAAAGTACAAAAAAGTATTCCAGAAAAAGAAAGATGAATCCATTTCAAACACCACAAAATATAAACTTGAAAATGCTGTCATTTTTGTTGAATAGTCCACTTAGTTTTGAGGACCTTTGTTAAAAGGATCATATATCCTGACAAAGTCAATGTTAACTTGTCATTATACTTATTAAATGAGTCCAGTAATTTAAAAATTAGCTATTTATCTACTAAAAAGATAAAAATTCAAAATATTGAAAATTTCCCTACAAGTTTTCTAGATGTGTTAGTAAAGAAGTGTAATGCCACAAAAACCATGACAAAGCACCCAGTTTGGTGAATCTTTTATCTTCACCCCTCACTAGCTCACAGACTTGGTGACATGGACCTGCTCTTAGTGTGGTCATTTCAATTTAGCAAGGTTCAGAAAAGAGGGGTGTTACACACAACTTCCCCAGATACAGAATTATAGTCGGGATAGTAAATGTGCACAAATTCTTCATCTTAATGTTCTGAATACTGTAATAATTCTACTTTAAACATAAATATGCCTATGGTTTCTTAGCACCATTACACAAGTTTCATTCAGTTGAATTTATTAGGTGAAGATCTAATCCAAAATGAAATTGGTGTGAAAGAGTGAAAATTAAAGTCCTTAACTTTTCTAAATGCTAACTGGATCCTCCACCTGCAGCAAACTGTCAGTCTGAACTATTTAAAGCCAGATTCCAAGGTCACAACTTGGCTAGTCTCCTCTTTTTAATTCACTTCAAGGATTGGGTACTTCAGAACTTGGCACAGTAAAAACAGCACGTGCACAAGGGCCAGAGACTTCTCCAACACATTTACTAACATATGGTTTAATTGTGGTTAAATCACAGTTTTTCTTAATTATTTTCTTGTGTCAAGCTTGGTGGAATTCAATTAGGTCTCTGTTTTACTGGGGAAAATTTAAAAATGCACGTTAGTACTGTCAAAGGGCCATAACATAACTGGAGATCTCTCCAGAGCTGTAGGCACTCCTCACTTCAGCAAAACTCTTGATAATCTCAATAAGAGGTTTGGACACTGAGAGCAAATTAGTGTCCAACAGAGCCTAGTGCTTCCTTTATCCAAAGGGCACCCTGCCATCTAGTGGCCAGGACATTCCAAAAATACCACTCTGCTTTTTCAGCAGAGGGACTTTATATGGAAACCCTCCCACACATGTTGCACATATTCCAGATTTAAAGAAAAAAAAAGTTAAAAAACGTGGTAATACTCCATATCTATTTTAATGTTCTGTGTAGAGATCCCCTAAATAAAACCACATGAAGTTAAACATTAATCTTCTCTGTCTCTCACTGGCATACATAATGTATATGAGTGAATTTTATCTCTAGTTCTATACCATACATTAAATATTATGTTTCTTTTTCTAGTTAACTGCTAATGAGAGATCCATGCATCACAGCTTCAGAGAACCAAGTCATTGGATCCTTTTTTGCATATAGAGTTTTCTCTAGCTGAATGCTCTGAAGCTGAAGTAGGAGCTCCAGATCTCATAGTGAGAGCAGGCATTTAGAAGTGGGGGAGCTTAGTTAGGGGGCACATAAGAATGAAGAAGTACAACCACTGTATAACAACCACACAGCTATGTCACAAACTGACACATCTATTCAGAAAGGTCACTTCTGTCACTTTTCCCAGCTCCCTGCCTACGAAACAGCTTTGACTCACTATTGAGGACGTGCTGAAAACCCAGTTTTTGTAAGAGTGCACAATTGCTAGTGCAGATGTGAGAGGAGATGGGGAACATATGATAGGAAGGGAGAAAGAGTTGAGCTGTCATTGGGTCATCAGGATCCTTATGCCATCCACGAAACTCTCCTGATCTACAATGAATTAGTGTAAAGAAGCTGTGTTCTACCATGTCTGGCTGGAATTGAGTTAACTTCATGAAAGCCCATATGTGTTTTGAATTTGTGAGTAAAGCAGTGTTGTTGATAACACACCAGTATTTTGGCCATTGCTAAACAGTGCCTGCATTGTTTCTCTCTTTCTCACGCTGACCCCCTCCAGTGAACAGGCTGGGGAGGGCAGGCACAAGAATCATAGAATAGTTTGGGTTGGAAGAGGCTTAAAGATCCTCCAGTTCCAACCTCCCTGGCATGGGCAGGGACACCTGCCTCAATTCTAGATTGCTTAAAGCCCCTCCAACTTGGCCTTGAACAGTCCCAGGGATGGGGGAATCCACAATTTCTCTGGGCAACCTCTGCCAGTGCCTCACCACCCTCATAGAAATGAATTTCTTCCCAATATCTAATGTAAACCTGCCCTTTTTTCAATTTAAAGCTATTATATCTTGTTCTCTCAGGAAAATGGGAGGGAACAGTGCCAGAACAGCTGACTCAAATGGGCCAAAGGATTATTCCACACCATGTCATGCTCAGTGTTAAAAATTGGGTGTAGGGCTTTCTCCCAAGGTACAGCAATTGTAGCTGCTGCTCAGAGACAGCTTGTGGAAGGTGGTGAATGACCAGTTTTGCATCCCTTTGCATTTTTTCTTTCACTTAATAAAATCCTTGCTTGAACCCAACTGTTTTATAGCTTTTGCTCTTCCTGTTCTCTCACCTGTCCTGCCTGGGAATGACTGAGGGGCTGTGTGGATATTTAGATGCTGGTCAGGGCTAACCCATCACATCCATCCCAGCAGGTTATCACAGCAGACACCAGACAGACATTTCAGACAGTCCACTGCCTGCTCTACTGATAATACACCAGCGTACTGAAAAGGCACCTGCAAGGCAAGCAGGTCTTCAAATATACCCAAAGGAAAAGTGAGGTAGAAGGAAGCAATGAAGAATTATAGCTACTGATGATAACCAAGACAGCTGTTATTTCCTTGTTGAAAGTGGGCTGTAGGAGGTGCAGCAGAGCCTCCTGTTCCCAGCCTGGAATAAGCAATGCAAAAAAAAAGAAATCTATTTCCAGAGGTGAACCCAGAAGAAAGCTCTCTGTGAACACCAGTTTCTACGCTGTTTGACAGGACAGCTGTTTGAAAGCTTCACATCCCGCAGTCTTGAAGAGACTTCAGTTATATCTGTGGTAGCAGGAAGTGCACCTCTTCCAATCATCTGTTACTTTCAACTCAAAGTGACTCCACTCTGCTCAGGACAACACCCAGAAGTGTCCACTAGTGAAATGGGTGACATGCCTAAAGAATCTCAGACACTCAGTGTGAGCCATCTGCAGGCATACCAGGCTACAAAAACAGGAAGATGGGTGCAGCTGGACTTCCAGCTGAAAGGATTAAGAGGATCGTGATGTAAAGCTATCTGTTGCTGTGAAAACACTGGCAGCAATAACACCTTCCATATCTGAAAAAAATGCAACTGATGGGAAAGTCAGCTGAAAAAGAAGAAAATTTGTGCTGAAGCAATATCAACTGGTGACTAATAACCACCATGAAGCTGATGTCTCCACACGTTCACTCATTATGCTTGGACTGCAATCCAAGCATAATGAGGAGCTGTCAAACTCATTCCTGCAGTGTTGAGAGCTCCCTCTTAGAGACAGATGGCAGAAACTGCTCTCTGAACTCAGAATGAAGCACAAATAAAACGTGGTAATGCAATATTCCCCTTAAACATACAGGATATTTGAAGTTACAGCTATGGCATCATCCTGAACAAAGGACAAGAATCTCCAGCATGACTGAACTAAGAATAATGAAATATTTTCAGGCTTTTAGTCTTCAGGTTGTCAGTATGTTGGGCACACTGAGGGTGGCAAAGTAGCAGAGGATTGTTCATATATGGCTTGAAAATGAAAAATTGACTGGAAAAAACATTATTTCCCTGCCCCTTAAATAATCCAGTTACTTAACATAGTTTCCCTTATACAGAAACATAAATGCCCTGAATGCATTGAGCTGTAGGCACTATGAAAAAGGGTGCTGAAGAAAACACTCCTAGGAAGTTAAAATTCTATGTCCCCACAGAGAGATGGTTTGGGATAAAGAAAATCATTCTCAGCAGTGTTCAAGTGCTTTCTGAAATTTCTGCTCATGATTCACCTTTCTCTTTTTGTCAGTTATTCCTGAGAAAAATCTAAAAAAGACAAAACAATACTAAGAAAGCATACATTCATACACATTGAAAACAAATGAGGTCTAGGTTAGTGAGAAGATTTAACTACTTTAACCAGAGTCCACCTTCCACTTGGAGAAAGAGTCCAATTCCATTTCAAGAAAGTTACCCACCCTACATGGTAAGTGAAAATTTTCTCCCTTCCCTCTCCTGGCATACAAGTTCAGCCTACACTGTTCAGAAACAGCACAGGACTTAATGGAGTTTACAAAAATACTGCATTATATAAACAACATATCAGACATCTCAAACAACCAACTGAGCACAGTAGGGAATTATTTAGGACACTTTGCTGACATATATAAAATGACAAAATTATTTCTGAACTGGTCCTCTGTGGCCAGTACTCCTCCAGAACAAAGCACTGAGAAATACACAAGGTGAGAAGCATTAAAAAAAAAAAAAAAAGCCTGAGTAAAGACTGAGGATTTCTCCATTTGTCACTGCTTGTGGTTAGTCTGCCTCTGTAAGGGACTGAGAGCACTCTGCTGGAAGAGGCTCTGCGCAGCTACTGAAAGTAACAAGAAACAAACAAAAAAAAAGAACAATCCACCCTGGTATCCAAATACCTGGGAACCACAAAAGCCACCTAATAAAAGAAGGATGATGGTCTTTGCAAGTCTCTGCAAATGTCCCTTCCTGAAATGAACTTAGTGATGCTGCCACTTTCCAAGCAATGGAGCCCACAAATTCTCAGCAAATCTTTCACTGCAGGACTGGTGCAGGCTGGAATTCACCTGCTCCAGTGCAGATATTCACAGAGCTTTTATCAACATGTCAACTCACTACCTACAAAATGAAGGACACACAAATTTAATGCTTGATTTCTTGACACATCTCAGAAGGCGCTCATATAGTAGCATCAAATTGTGGATCCCTCTCTTCTATCACAGGTAATTTTTCTGTGTTTCAAATTTCACAGACTTCTTGAACTTCTGCAACTTCAGTAGTTTACACCCACAAAGGGGTTACAAATTAAATGAAATAAATGTGGACAAGAGTGAAATAAAATCAGGCCGAACCAAATTCGCCAACTTTGCTTCAATTGCAGTCACACCAGGTGGTGGACTGATTGTCTCATCTCCCATTTCCTTGTGAAATCTATGAAAGAAAAGACACAATCAGATTTTACCTGTTCCCACTTTTTTCAAGCCATATCCTCAAGTTCCGAGACTACAAGTAAAACTGATCTGGTTTTTATCTTCCATTAGAATTGTTTTCTGCTGTAAATGCTAATGTGATGGAATCAAACACCAACCAACCAAACACCTGGGCTCTGTAGAAAGCAACATGATCACTTCTACTCAACAAGGTCCTCCTGCCAACTTGGCTGAGCTCTGAATACTGCTTGCACAAATCAGCATCTCAGGCAAACAATGGTAGAGTCTTGCTCTTCTGCTGTTGGGAGCCTGGGAAATGAAGCCAAATGATTGCAAAAATGAAGAGTAAACCAAGTGGAAGGTTAAACATCCTGGTTATACTGGTTCTCTGTCTTCCCCCAGACAGGCCCAGAGCTATGGCCTCAATATGGTTTACAACACAGCAGAAAAGTCCTCACCTTTAAAGTTCAGTTTGAGGTTGCAGGCTTGAATGTTAGAAAATGTTTGCTCTAACAGAATTAAAAGTATTCACTGCTGAAGGCAGGGAATGCCAATAAACAGCCTCACCACTCTACTGTTACAGCCACTTTCCAAAGTGAAATCACACCTCTAAAAATCATTAATTAACTCACCTATTTTGAAAGAAGCTTTTATTTATTTTATTATTCATTAGCTGCCTGCATAAACAGGTCATCACAAGCCTCTGCACATTGTATAACAATTTATTGAGCTGCCGACAGGATAAATGACTACAGTTGCTTTTATTTATCCCTGTACAACACTAGCTGAGTCACAAGGTTCTGATCAGTTCTGCATTTTTTTCAGTTTTATAGATTTTTTTATTAGTCATAAAATGAAAAGTTTCTTTCCTTTGAAAGGGAGCCACAGGCACATTGATAGCTAAGTCAAAATCCCACAAAGTCGGGATGGGATATTTGTAACAAAGAAATTGAAGGTGTTTTAAAATCAGTATCAAAAGGTCAAACATGCATATCACATTTAAAGATACAAGCATTAAGATGGGATCAAAACTTAACGTTAACACCTCCTTTGTGAAGCAAAGTAGTGAGTTTCTGGAATCATACACCACAAGCTCATTTACTTCATTAGGGCCATGCAATCATCCCAGCTGTTATGTTCCAGAGCAGAACCCTAAAAACAGCTCTTACAGCTGCTGGGACATCTGCAATGTGCAAGTGTTCAGGGCTACATAGGCTCCAAGTCTATCAGGAGTGTATTGCATCAGGGCCAGGAAATACCCCTTAATGGCAATTTCCTCTAGTTCTGATAACATATTTCATTACTTCCATTTTGCTTCCATACTGCCTGATGGATTAGCTATGGTAAAAAGGTCCTAGACACCTCCAGGTGTCACATATTTAGACCAGATGGCTGTAGCTTTCTACACAACTTTGTATCAAATATGTGTAAGTAGGGAATTTAATAATTCTACATAATAATAAGTATAGCAAAGTTTTTAATATCTGAATTACTGATAGAAGTTTCTTACTCTGCATCTCCCCTGCACACTGAAACACAAACAAGCATGTCAAAAAGCATGATTTCTGTCACAAGTTGCTTTGCAGGGCCATAAGGGCCCTACCAGAAATAAAACTGGTAAGAAAACAATTAGCCATGTTCTGTTACTCGGAACGGAACTGCCAGTGAAGATACAAGGGCACATTTCAGCCGACTGAAGCACTGCCTGCAATGCGAGCCCTTGTTCACCGGCTACGGCTTTCCTAGCTACACATTGTTTCGGATTTGCGGGGTTTCAGCACTGACTCACTTTTCTCCCCGATTGCAAACAGCAGAGGGCAGCACCACAGCCTGGTTCAGCCTGGCATCAGCCCTGGAAAAAGGCTCCATACGGACTTTTCTGCTGTTTATCAGAAAGGTTATTCCAGGATACTTCTCCTGCACTGGGCATTGGCCCAGCAGTTATAGGCCCTGTCTACTTAGTAGGTATCTCTGCCTTCCTGAGTCACCCCAGCTATGAAAGGCCATGTTTCCTGGCTCTGCTCCAGCCTGACCTATTCAGGGGAAAATTAATCCTGCTTCAGAATGCCAATGCTAAAATAAACCCGTGCTTGCTGGAGAGTGGAGAGGTGGCAGGGAAAAGGAGACTATGTAAATGCATGCTTCTCATCCCTTGCTGTAATCAACCTCCTCCCATCCACATCCCTGCTGCTCAGAACTGAGAACAGCCTCCCCTGCTGAGCTGTGCCCAGTAGGAGAAAGTGCACGGCTTCAGGATAGCTTTCCCAAAACTACATCAATGGGCTTTCTTCTCCTCTCAAACTGAGGATGTTTCAGAAGTGGAGGAATAAGGGGAAGAGAAGTGCTCTGCTTACGGTGCTTTGGGTTTTTTAATCTTATTTTGCAGAGGTGAGGGGCAGAGCAGAAGGTACAAAAGTACAGAATAAGCTGCTGAGTTCCTGCAACACTACTGTCTCACGATTTTTCACTCGTTTTGTGTTAGCTCTTTCTGTCTGTGGATTATAGCAGTGAACAAGAAAGCCTGCAACTTCAAGAATACCTCAAAAAATGAAGCATGGCACTGATGAAAATGTATAGAAGCCAGACAGATATTTTAAATTGCATAAAGATCTATTTTACCTCAACTATTTCTTCTGACCCGAGTCACTGGTCTAGCTCTATGCAGAAACAAAGGGTGCCAACCTACAACCTGTAACATCTGAAAGGCAAATCACAAACATGCAGCAGACTCACACAGCTTCTGGGGGACCCCTCATCCCTATGATCCTCGAAGTAACTGATAAGGTCCAAATAATTTATCCCTGGCTATTTCAAGACTGTTTCATGTCTGCACCATTGTTCCTAACTTCTCAGTTTTCCTCACTATATATACTCAGAACACCCCCTGTCTTCTATCCCTTTATAGCTGTCTGGAAAATAGAAAATAGCTCAATCTCAACTTCTTCCATTACTGTATATCACTACAAAGGAAAAGAAATTAAATGGAGCAATAGGACAATTCCTTTTACAGTGTTGAACTGCAAGCCAATTTCACAGCATATATTAATTCATACCTACTTATAACTGTACATACATATATACCAATTTGAAATAATACAGCAACATTTAAGAATGTATGTTAATACAGTATCTTCATTTATTTCTTAAGATTTATAAGAAAGTATTAAACTGAATTCCCAGTGAATCAGAAATTAGCAGTCATCCTCCAGGAATGAATGAAATACAGATGGGTTTTTTGTAATCAAGCTGAGATAATATACCACATAATCTAATTGTTTACTGACTTCTGCTTTTGTCCCCATAATTTGTTCCCTTTCATATCCTGTATATCCGCTCAAGTGGAAAAATTCAAATTCAAAGGAATTTTTGGACCTGGGACTCAAAGTAGATTTTTTCCACAGTGAGTTCTGAAGCACTGAAATATCCCATGAAAGGACATGAGTTTTTATGCCACAAAACCCAGAAACTCTGGCATCTAAAGACTTTCTCACTCAGTTTTCTCACTCTTTAGCAGGGCAGTTGTCGTCTTCAATATCAGCATCCCACTTGCTGTGATTCTGGCTTTTCAGCACACCTTTTTTTTCTTCATGCATTTTAATAATGTGTGGCATGGAACTGACCTTAATTTGCCATTTTCTTGCAAAATATAGAAAGATTAATATTCCAATTTATTGAAAATACATTTCTGGCATTGTAATCAATACAATTTGAATTATAACAACAATGTAATAGTGGTCTATTCAGCCAGGGTAGGGTGAGAAAAACTTGATGATTCATTCACTGGGTAATACGATTTATTTCTCACTTACTTGAAAATAAGCTTGAAATTCTATTAAAACTATTGTGCTAATACTATTGCAAGTATGTGTAAAAATTACATCTACATTTAATGCATGAAGTTGTTTCTGTATTATAAAATTATTACCTTGTTTTGCTATTGCAGTGCAGTTATCAGATTGTGTGAAAAGCTGTGATTCCATTAAATACATTCTATTGTCAGAAATCATTTCAGTTTTTCCTACAACATACAAAAAGTAAAATTACTGGGAGCAAGAAAATTATGAACTATTATTAACTATTTCACAGAAGAAAGACTAATCTAGAGTAAAATCACAGCATGAGAAACTACAAAATATCTGAAAACAAAGAGGCAACAATTGAGCAAGGCTAACAATATTTACACTTTTATTAAAAAGAAAATTATTGTATTATAACCAGATGTATTGTCAGCAATAGCAGATGGAAAACAAATCACTTAAATAATTTAACAATTCAAATCTGTCTGCCTGAAACAATGCTTTTAAAAATACCTAGAACAGTAAAATCACACACAGAAACAACTTAGAAAATAGAAAACAGAAGATTAACAAACAAACATAAGATCAACTTAAAAAATTTTAGATACTCCAAAAAAACTGCAACATGAAGGATGATAAAAAGATGTATTTAAAAGAGCTAAGACCAACTTGAATTGAATAGAGCAAAGACTTTCATTATCCTATTAAGATTTATACTAAGACAATATTTAGAAGAATAAACTTGAACAAAATAGAAAATAAAACTCTACTTAAAATGCTACCTGAGATTTCCCCATATACTCTGACTTGCACCAATGTTGTATGAATGATTGAAAATGCTAATTACTGGTTTATGTGGACCTAAGAAGAAAGACCAAGTCCCTACAACTCTAAGAAGAGGCAGGCAGTTGTAAACTATGCAAGAGTCACTAGAGCTATGGAAAGCTGAACACAAGAGTCATCAGACAGGGGATTGCACCAGTGATGTAAAGAATGTTGCGCTACGCAAAGAGGGCTGGGTGTCACACCAGACATTCTTCCAACCCAGAAGATTTTCCTGAAGAAGGGCATGTTGTAAACTTCAGGTCAGAAAAGTCTATATTTATACTTTCACATTTTAATGGCTTTGTTTTGCCAAGCTCAGAAAACAAACCAGACCTATTTCTAGGTCATGGAACTTGAGCAGGTGCATCTGAATTCTGCATTCACACCACCCAGCATTTCTCCAGGGTGGAAAGAAACATTTTAAAAAACCCCACCAGGTAACCAGGAGAACTTGGTGAAGAACCTGATTTCCTGATCAGGACATAAAACACATTTGAAATGTTACTGCTAAGATGTGTTACTCAGTAGCAGCAAGAGAAAATTGTGTCTTATGGAAAATACAGAGGGCTTCAGCCATAGCTTGGCTTTGCTGTGATCACACAGCTGCCCAGGCTTTGCTGATACTGTTGGCAGCTGTCACACCTTCCAAGAGATCTGGTGAACACCATGACAAGCATATCCCTGGCAATGAACTGGAACGTGTAGAAAAGCAAAGCACAATGCTAATTATCTCTTAGCACAACTTCTATCTCAAAAAAAAAATTATAGCAAACAGAATATTTCAAGCAAGCAAGTAGGAGAATGAAGCTTCAAGTATCCATCAAACATAACAATTAAGACCCTGGAAGTATACACTTCTCTTGAGATGCAAACCTTGCCCCAAAGGTCACAGTTTTTGCGCAGAACACAACATTCTCCAGATGTCATTTCTTCCATGCAAAATCAGTTTAAACTATAATTTAAAAAGAATAATGAATATACAAACATCAGAGATCCTTTCAGCATGCATTTTTTTCCTGGAAGCACAAAACCTGAAAGTCACGGATTCCAAGAAGGGATATACATTCCATCATGTAATGAAATATGTTTGGAAATTACTAAAGAAATTATTTTCTGCAGAGATCTACACCAAAAGCAAAAGTACAACATTGTTTTCAGCTGCAAAGGATGCTTTCAAATTTTGCTTTATGCTTATTTTGAATAAGTTTTAATGGTATTACTAGAACAAATACAATCCTGACTTTTAATATAATGACATATGCTAAAGAGATCTGGCAAAACTTGGAAAACTCTATTCATGCCTTGCTCTAGGACACACTGACAAAATGACCTTGAAAAAGTCCTTCACTTTTCTTTGTCTTTTCTTCCAAAATGCAGTCTGAGGATAATAAGTTATGCTTTATATCAAAATATATTTACCAAAGAAGAGCAAGTAAATAGTAAATTAACTATTATGGAGTCTAACAAGTAATTAATTTATTAATTATTAGTAATTATATACATATAATTTATAATTATTAGTAATTATATACATGGCTTGCAAACTGTCCACAATACCTGTATTTTATGAGTTTACCAAAATCTGTAATGTGTACTATTATGTTTATGTCATGGCTGCATTAATAATCAAACAATTAATAGATATTCTAGAGTACTGTAAATGGTTATGACAGCATGTATAATCCATTAATCATTCGCTGTAATGCACAACTGTGACATTAAAGATGATTTTTGTTACCAAGGTATGTTGAGACCTATGAGGAAAATCCTCTGGATCTTAGCAAGACTGTTATTGTGTCTACAGCATACCAAGTGTTTACTGTACAGTCCTATAGAGAAGTGAAATTAATTCAGAGTAAAGACTGTGCCATCCTTATAAATTTTCTTCCTACTTTTCAAGTGCTCTCTTCCTGAATATCTTCTGCACAAATCCTTGCCAAAGGAAATATTAATATGCTCACTTCCTACAAGTTTATTCCTTGTGTCACAGGTTGGGTAATTTTTCCCTCCTACTTCTATGTCCCATGCTTGTCCCATTACAACAGAACTCCTGGTCTATTTCATATTAATTTTTATCCACTTCCTCAGTTTCCTTCCGAAATGTTGACCCTCTTCCAACTCCTCATCCTCACACTACAGACATGCTCTAATAAACAAACACACCTTATGTTGACTCTTATTGCTGTTTCCAGCACTAACACTTCTCAATGTGCTGCTTACACTTACTGTCCAATCTTCCCTCTCTCCAGCTCAGTATAAGCTCCTCAGACAGGTAACACCCAGCTAAAATAACCCCCACTAACACCTGCCCAAAACAAACTCAAAGCTCACACTACTTGTCCTTCTTGATCATCTTTGTCATCACCAACCTCATTATTTCTCTTCAACTCTTATCCTCAATTAGCTCTCTTCTGGCTCTCTTATTCTTCTCTTTCTGATTTCAAATATGCATCAATCTTAAAAATGAGAACTTACCACAGCTCCACAAATCGTTCCTGAAAAAACCCAACATATCTCTTCTTGGCATCTTCCCAATACACTGTCTATTCACCTCTGTCTAGGCTGGAGGTCAGGATGTTCTGAGTGACTCCTTGTGCTCCCCCTTGTGTCTGCCATCAGGCTCGGACTGCTGACTTTCGATGAAAAGCTTTTTGATTTTGTGTCTGGCCTAGCCTCAGTGCTAAGGTTTCCAGTGTCTTGCATTTGAAAGTAAACAAGGGTATGCACTACTTTGGAAAAGTTGATCTCTACTTTGGAAAAGTAGTGTTTCAAGCTGGCTGTTCACACACCAAAGCACAATGCAGTCAGTCACTAATCTCTCTCAAAAATGTAGATCTAGGTTATTTTTAGCTCAAAATTGTTAAGAACAAAATCCAGTCTTTATGCTATGCCAGCAATGCAGAGCACCCACAAACTCAGCCTAGAAAAAAATAATCCATCCAAAGCTGCAAAAGATCTAAGGAAGATGAAGCTTGAAAGATTGCTTTCAATAATTCAGAGAGATTACATTTTCAGAACTGTTTTAACCATTTCTCTAGGAAAGTATCAGAATATTGAATAATAAACACCAACTAACTGTATGAAAACCAAAGGTTCTTTAGCTTTTTTAAATGACATTTCCAGTTAGTTCTGGAAATGCTTATGCTCAAGGTAGAGTTAGCAGTAAATTCCTTACAGGATATGTTTGAACTTCTACACTGAGTAGCAAACTGCCCCTCATCATCAAACACAGGAAAGACCCAAATCAGGCATTTGGAGCAAAAATCAAACTAATTAAGAATAACTCTCAAAGTAGCCAACACATGTCCTGGGCCAGCGCTGCTTTTGTCAAAACTGTTTGGAAGCAAAGTCTCTCCTGGAAATAGATATGTGGGCTCAGAGAAGGGAGAGCAGAAGCAGAAAAAGCAGCAACTCACTAGTTATGCAGTCCTTTCTTTAAATACTGGCAGTTATGGGTAAACAATACTACTGCTACAGAAACATCAGATGAAACGATCTCTGTGGATGGGATGATGATACCTAACAATAACTTCAAAAACTAACTAGAATTTTTATGATAAAGACTATATTAAAATGTCATTTTAAAATCCCCAACAATTTAAATAACCTAAAAAACAATTACAACCCCCCACCAATCTAAATCAAAGATGGCGGGGAAGGGACTGGCAAACAATCCTTTCAGGCTAGACCCCCACTCCAGGCTTACTTCAGACCCCCCACTGCCTTTCCTCCCTAGCAGCATCCCACCACCACTCCCATCTCCCACTCACCATACCCTGTGACACCTGAGTGCACACCCTGGGGAGACCTTATCAGTCTGGGCAGTCAGGCAGCAGCCGTGGGCAGGGGTCTGTGTGTGACCAGCAGCAGAAGCCTTGAAATGTTAAAGGGGTGTTTGCTTTCCTGTGAAAAGAGGAGACACCAGACATGGTGAGTGAAGTATGAGGGAAAAAAAGGAAAGGTCAAAGGTAGCAGGCAGCCACATATATTAAATAAAACTCCCTTCCACTCAGCCTAATTCTAGAGACCCTCTATGCTTCCCCTATGCACCTGCTTTTGGTCTTTGCTTGGGAGAATATCTCTTTTGGGGGCGGGGGAGCTCTCTTCCCCTTTCTTAGAATCTGGGGAAATGCTCCATTTTCTCAGGGGGCCAAGGTACAAAGGGTGCTTCTGGAAATCACAGCTGGCATCCACTTCTCACACTTGAGGCTCGTGAGAAGAGACAGCAGACCTAAGAGCACCAGAGGGCAAGAGAGACAGGGATCAAATGTACCATCCCATTGACTCATGCTAACAAACACACTGGTGAGAAGAGATGCACTGCCCTGTAAAGAATGTCTTTTTGTGGAACAGCCAAGGTTTTAGCATCTACATTAAGATGAATTCTATCTTCATTACTGATACTATATTACCAAATAAAAAAAAACTCTTAGGAGTTCCTTGGTATAATATTTTTCTGTTTGATTAGCTCTGTAGGGCAAACTCCTTGGTATGCATCTATACCTTCCTGCATTGCCTTTTACACACAATTAAGTCATTCAACAATTAATCATAAGCTCCTGTTTTCTTATGGGGGTCAGCCAGAAAGAACAGATGAGAAACAGATAAGGATGAGAAACTAATGGGGGAGTAATTTCATCTTCAGTTGAGACCCAGACATTTTTCTAAGAACCAGATGCTGCATAAAGGCAGATCTTCACTACAGCCTTTATCTTCTTTCACTCTTGGTGCCAGTCAAGCAACTTCAGCCTGCCCAGGCCTGTGCTTTCCAGTCTCCTCCCTTCGTCTCAGAAAAGGGGATTGCCCGTGGGTCTTGAGGGGGCCTGACCTTGCAGGGGTGAGAAGAGGGTGTAATGCACAAAGGCACGCGGTCTCCTCCTCGGGACGGCCGAGGCCCGGAGCATGCCGGGGTATTTGCAGACCTCGCTGCCGGCGAGTTCCACACAGTGCGTACAGCACGAAGCGGCTCTCTGGCCGTGACTCGAGAGAGGCGCAGCCCAGTCCTGCTCGCTGATGCCTGTGAACACAGCACCGCCTTCCAGGCGGGCAGTGCATCCCCGGGCAGCTCCGCTGTTGGGCACGAACCCATGGCGCCCCTCTCTGAGGGAATCCAGGCTCATGAGGGCAAGGCTTAAAGCACTCCCAGACCGCTCTGGGCAGGCTTTCAGCCCTCAGCGCTGCCTCTCGCCTGCATGGACCGGTTAACACGGCCTGAAGCGCTCCTGCCAGCTCCCCATCTCTCCTCCGGTGCCTCCCGGGAAGCTATAAATACAGCGGGCACATGCTCTGACACCGCGTTCCCCAGCAGGCACCAGATAACTTTAATTTGCCCTTTAAACGTCCCGGGCCCCGCGTCCCTCGCAGCCGCCGCTCGGGGGAGCATGGCGGGGCGGGCCCGGCGGGCCGCAGCCAATGGCCGCCGCCCGGGGGGGCGCCTCCTCCTATCGCGAGAGGCCGCGGGTTATAAGGGGGGCGGCGCGGGCGGCGGGGACATTTGTCCGGCGGGGTGGGGAAGTGTCCGCTCGTTGCCTCTCTCCGGGCGGGGCTGTCGGACCGGCTCGCGGTATGGGTGACCAAGCGCTCAGCTTCGTCAAGGACTTTCTGGCCGGCGGGATCGCCGCCGCCGTCTCCAAGACGGCTGTCGCCCCCATCGAGAGAGTGAAGTTGCTGCTGCAGGTGAGGGGGCGACGGGGGGCGGCGGTGCCGCGCCACAGGTGGTGCCGGCTCGGCGGGCGCTGCCCGGCGTGACTAAATATGGGAAGGAGCTCGGCCGGCTCCGGTTACGCGGGAGCTGCCCGGGACATTCAGCACCGCCTGGCGGTGCCGGGGCAGGGCCGGCCCCGTCCGTGCCCTTCAGCGTGCGGGGTCACCCTGCGGTGCCCATCTCTCACCGTGCCGTCCTCCTCCTTCCTCCCCGCAGGTCCAGCATGCCAGCAAACAGATCACGGCCGATAAGCAGTACAAGGGCATCGTGGACTGCATAGTCCGCATCCCCAAGGAGCAGGGCATCGCCTCCTTCTGGAGAGGCAACTTGGCCAATGTCATCCGATACTTCCCCACCCAGGCCCTTAACTTCGCCTTCAAGGACAAGTACAAGCAGATCTTCCTGGGCGGAGTGGACAAGCACAAGCAGTTCTGGCGCTACTTCGCGGGAAACCTTGCGTCCGGGGGTGCCGCGGGAGCCACCTCCCTCTGCTTCGTCTACCCGCTGGATTTTGCCAGGACCCGGCTGGCGGCTGATGTGGGCAAAGGAGCCACTGAGAGGGAGTTCTCCGGCCTGGGCGACTGCATTGTCAAGATCTTTAAGTCTGATGGCCTGAAGGGCTTGTACCAAGGATTTAGCGTGTCTGTCCAGGGCATCATCATCTACAGAGCAGCCTATTTTGGGGTATACGATACGGCCAAGGGTAAGAAGTGCATGGAGGAGTGACTGCAAGGGAAGACCCTTTCAGTAAAGGCATTCTAGAGCACTTGGCAATACAAGGACAAGCAGGGCTTGGCTCGGCACCAGTTGAGTGCGGTGCTAGAAATGTGTGCACAGGTGTTTCTGACATGCTTTCCTGCCTCCCTTTACTTGCTGCTCTGAAATGCCTTGGGTTTGGATTGACTCCGGCGTTGGTGGGTGATTATTTCTTCCACAGCCCTTTCCCTCTGTACTGATTCTGTTCATTTGTTCTTGATGACAGGTATGTTGCCTGATCCAAAGAATGTGCACATCATAGTGAGCTGGATGATTGCCCAGAGTGTCACTGCAGTGGCAGGGCTGGTTTCTTATCCTTTTGATACTGTGCGACGTAGGATGATGATGCAGTCTGGCCGAAAGGGAGGTAAGAATAAGTGCTCCTCTTGTTCTGGCTGCAGAAAGTTTCCCTTCATCAGGATAAGATAAGAGACACTGGGTATTTTTTTGTCTTATAGAAAATTAATAACCTTCTCATTGGAGTCTTTAAAAAAACTATGGGGAACACATTGATGGTTATTTCTATCATGTTGATCTCAAGGACTGAGAAATTACTTGGTTTCCTATGGAGAATTAATTTTCCTTAATTGATTACTAAAGTTTAAATCCTTGCTGTACTTTGCATATTCCCTGTTGTTTTAGAGATACAACAGTTGAAACATACTTGCTGTCTAACTTCAAGCCTTGTAACCTTTGTTTGTTTCCACAGCTGATATTATGTATAAGGGCACAATTGATTGCTGGAGGAAGATAGCTAAAGACGAAGGATCCAAAGCGTTCTTCAAGGGTGCCTGGTCGAATGTGTTGAGAGGCATGGGCGGAGCTTTTGTATTAGTACTTTATGATGAAATCAAGAAGTATGTCTAAGACCCAACATCATAATGCAGTAGTTCAATTGTTCTCAATCAACTTTTTTAAAAATACGAACTTGTGATGTAATGGACAACAAAATATTTCCTAGGGAAACAGAATAAAATTTGAGTAATGTATGTGGCAGAGATAAGGACACATTAATTTAAAAATTGTTCACAACATCACAGTTACATTTTCTATGAGAATTCCTCCACCATTTGTATCGGAACTTGTGTATATATTATACTTCAAATTGCAGGTAATAGATTTTGTCTAAAGACAAAATCTAAGTGATCTATACCTAATCTAAAATCTAATATTGTGAATTCTTAATAGATTGTCATAAATATTTATTATACTAATCAATGTCTCTAGCAACCCAACACTGTGATGACATGACTTAAAATCATGTTTTCTTCTAAAGCTCTATTTTTAATATATTATTAAGTGAAAAGTATGTCTGAAATCATAAACTATATTAAAGCACTAGGCTGAGTTCTTAACTGTAGCCTCTTCCCTGACAAACTATACAGTAATATGCTTGAAGCTGTAATCTGATTTTTCAGTCATACTTTGTAAAACATGGAAATACAGTGTTCCAGAAATTCCCTGTATTGTCACAAAGGAAAAAGTTGTCTGCTCTGATGTTCAATTGAACTAAAACTGAAATGAAATAAATTATATTAATGAATTTTTTCCTGTTGTTTTCAGTACACTGAACACATTACAAGCATGTTCTCCAAGGTAATGTGCTAATCAGAACACTGTTAGTGGCTGTCTCTTGAAAGTTGTTTCAACAGAACTTTAGGTAGGTGAAGTTATTGAGGTTATTGATCATTCTACAATTGCAAAACTAAGTGGATTCAGTTTAAGTGTCCAGAGATCTTAGAGATAAGCTTCCACCTAGTTTTAGCTGCTTGTATAATTTGTTTATATTACCTTTCACTTTGAAGCATCTCATTGAATAGTGAAGCCATTATTGCTAATTTACTTGAAAAATTACTTTAGGATTGAATACTTGAGAGTTATTAAAATAACTACACATTGAACCATTATGAACACATTGCACTATTAATTACCAGTGAGATGAGAACATGCTTAATACACTTTTTAAACTTTAGATGCTGCAGGGTTGTGAATGCATGGAAGAACAGGCTGTCTGATTGGGCAGAGGAGGGAAAGTGAGGTGTGGCCATTGCAGTTGTTCAGTTAGACTACATATAGACAAGCATTTGCTATGTGTCCAGCTAGGACAAAAACCACAGAATCAGAGCATAGTTTGTGTTGGAAGAGACCTTAGAGTCCCTCTAGATCCAACACCTTTGCCATAGGCAGGGATACAGTCTGCTAGGCTCAGTTCCTGGCCTTGGACACTTCCATCATTTGGGTGGCCACAATTTCTCTGGGCAACAGGGTAAGACTAAGCAAATAATAATCAAATAAACTTTTATCTCACGTTCATCTTTTTCTCCTTCACATGCATGGCTTACAGTCATCCTTTTCCCATCTTTGAAACATTTTTCAGATGCAGGTAAGTCCTAGCTCACTGTCACTTGGCATGAGAAGCTCTGGTTGTCTGCCATAGATTCAGAGCAGCAGCTCTGTTCTCCTTGAAGACAGGTACCAGTCTGGAAGCAATATCCACTTGAAAAAAGGAAGCATTTGGAAATACAGGTCCAAAAAATGGCAGACTGTTTTTAAATTAACCAAATACAGAATTATTTTTTTTTTTTGTCCCAGGACAAAACCTGGCCTCATAGTTTCATCTCTCTTTTTCATGGTTGCTCTCTTTAAATACTTGCTTTTATATATATCTGGTCTCTTTTCTTTCCCATGGTTAATAAGCAGGGTTGCAATCTATCAAACCATAAGTTTATGAAGAAGATATTTCTGCTGGTTTTCAAAGCCCATTAGTTTTCCTTAAAAACTCTGCCAGTTTCTGTTCCCTCTCTTTCCTCTGCACTTTCCTCATGGCTCCTTATAAGAAGCTTGCTAACACAATCCAGCTATCCAGTTCTCATTTAGCTCACTGATAAGGCTGCAAGTGGCATTTGGATGTGCTAGGGAAGATCTCAGTTGGCTAGAAAGAGACACTGTACTAAGCAGATGTACAAAAACTTGGGGGAAATGTGTATCTGAGCAAGATAATTAGGAGGAAGCAAAGAAACTTCAAATAAGTAAATTAAAGAAGTTACATTCCAGAGAAAAAGGCAAAATAAAATAGAGAGGCTAAGGACTATTTAAAAAGAGAGTAAGGAGTATCAATGCAGGAAAATGCCACTGGCTAAGAAGAAAGTACATGAAATAAAGCACATGGGAAACACAGGCAAATGGCTAGTTTCTGCTTAAAAGCCAATGCACAGTGTGGGAGATTGCAGGCAGTATTCTTCATAAAGATACCTGTGGTCAGAATTCAGAACTGTCAAGAAATGAATCAATCATTCTTCTGAAAGCAGCTCTGCCCTGAGTCAGTGGCACTCAGCACAACAGTTGCTGAAATTGTAACCTAAAATGCAGCTATCAGCTCAGAGAGGTTGGAAATTAGAAGACTTTGTAGATGGTCTGCAATTTCTACTTGAACTCCCATTGTCACAGTAAATTGATAATACTTCTTTTGTACCTTTGCAAGAGCTGCTCACAGGCAAATTAAAGACAATGACAAAACCATTATTCCCTTACATCTAACACTTGAACAATGGAAAACCTGCATTTTTCTATGTTTTTCCTATTTACCAAGCTATTCAGCCTTCTTTACACTTAAATACCAATTATAAACATCAACAAGAAGCCACTGCAATGGCAATTCATGTTAAATATTTTATTTCTTATGATTTACAAATGACATACAAAATTGACACTTTCATACCAAAGTTAAATAAGATGAAGCAATTAAAAGTAATCCATTGTGTGAGTTTCTTCACAGAAAAATTTATAATATGAACATTCAGAAGTATTTAAACTGTTTCTCTGATATTCACATTGAAGGACAAAAATCTTTAAATAGAGAATAATTTTCATTAGCACAATAATAGAAATAAATACAGCAGCACTATACAAAGAAATTGTTAACAGTTCTTAACCATGAATAGTAATTGCAATACAAGTCTGTTTGCCACAATGCTGCTTAAAGTTAAAAGTTCCAAGTATTGTCAAACAGCTAAATTTGATCTGCAGGTCACCAAGTGAAGAAGCTCTGCCAAACTATCACAAGGACCGAGTAAAAAGTGTGTTACAATGCAGAATACCTGAAAGCCTAAGCCCTCATGCAAGCACTAGCAAAGAATAATGCACTTTTCATGTCAAAGACCCAGCATTACCAAATACAGCTTTTTTTCGTTATCCATAATACAGAGATTTCCTTCCTGGGAAGAAGCTGGGGAAGCAAGCAAAGTTTCAGCAATATCCACAGATAGTGGCATCACAATTTCTACTCTTTATAAGGCTACAGTCGTACAAAACAAGCTCACTGAAAGTCTGCCTTTATGTATAGAAATAAACCACACCACCTACTAATGTGATTACCACTACCATTAAATTTTACTCCTCTCGTAAATGGATGTTGCTATTGGAGCTTATCTGACATTACTACAAATATTAGATAAGAACATGACATTTAAAACAGGTCAAGAAAAGTAACAACACTTTGTTTTCTATTGTCTTTTTTCCCCCTAAATCCTGGTTGGAAGTCACTCAAAATCAATGTTCAAGATGTTTCCTGCAGCTCAAGTTTACATCTCTGCACTGAGAAGAGCACACATCTGCAAAGCAGGGCTGTGAACTATTTCCCTTACTTAACAGTATTCTCTAGTTTGAGAAGGAACCAGAACTTACTTGTTTACACTAAATCTGAAACTACTTTTTACTTCAGTCCTTACTGTTGTTCAGATAACATCAGATGTTTCTTTCCTACATAAAGATCCCAGTACATCTTCCAGAGTCCAGTACAACTTCCAAAATCGTTTTGATCTGGAAGAGACGCAGCCCTGCATACCAAACACTCCAGGTGCTGAACATTTAACAGTGGCAAGACATTGTCTTCTGCACCTCAGTATTCCAGCTCACTATGGAGGAATACCTAATCTGCTTTTCACCTCTTCGCACTGCTGTTAAAGATTCTTTCCTTCACAAGAACATGACCCACAAAATTCAGAGGGCTGTTACATAAAGCCAGGATGTAAACCAAGGACAATCCAGGAATTAAGCAAATGCTTAGAAGTGTAATGCATTATTTTAAAGTATTATTATTTTTAAAATTTTATTTATATTTTGCACTTCTAGTGCAGCAATTCTGTCCTTCCATGTTATGGATACAAATTCCACTTATGAGCTGAGTCTAACAGTTATTTAATGTGTCCATTTAAATACCTCCTTCTCTTTCATAACTTCTTCCTGTCATGGAAAACACTGACAGAAGCATTTTATACAATTTTAAGACCATTTTATAAGCAATTACTTGGAATGCAATGCATTTTAATCACTGAACAATGCAGAAAATATTTTTGCACAAAGATTTTACAAAAGCACTAAAAATAGAAGTTTGAGTATCATCTCAGTATACAAGGCAAAGAACACACTTATAACCAGGCAGCACAAACATTAGTAGACTTAGGTCTCTGTAATGCCCCACTGGCTGAATCAGATATGGGTTTTTCGTTCCTCTGGCTCAGTGCACTTTGTACAGTGGATGATCTTGAAGTTCCTCCTGTTAACACACAAACACACACAGGGAGAATGCTTATGCTCACCACAACAGAAAACTTCATGCTATGTTAGTTCTGCAACACTCATTACCCTAGCTCTCAGAATAAACCAAATCAAATCACAGTAAATTGAATACAACTGCAAAAGAGTTGATGATGAGTTGTTTACACACGATCAGGAAAAAAATTCAAGCCTTTGGTTCTTAAACCTGAAGCACATGGTTCTACTGAGATACGTTGTCTACTTCCCATCTTACACACTGAGTTTCTGAGAAAAACAAGGCTACTATCAGCAGATCTAAATTTTCTGAATGAGAATTTGAACATTCATTGATGTTATTTTGGGGTTTTTGTTTGGGTTTCTTTTTCCCTCCTTCTTCTTTAGATAAAGGGTACTGGCAAAATGAGAAATACTTTACTACTAGGATTTCTTTCTTCTTGGAAAAGAGTACTGACAAGACCATTTATTAGAAATTTAGGACGGCAGCAAAGCAATGCATATAGTAATTGCTTTTGGTGACTAGAAAAATAATTGTGAATGACTTCCATTTGATAAACAATCAATCTAAAGATGACAAAGAACATATTTGCTATTCTTAACAAGTAAGTGCTTCACAATTCTGAATTATAAAATGATCTTGCAAAGAAATGATCTTGCAACTTCAAAGTACTTACTTGGAGGACTAAGCTGGCCGAAAGGAGATGTAGCCCTTCTTAGAGAAGGTGAAGAAGTCAGGTAGCTCATCTGGCGGTGATAGTCCCTCAGCTGCTCAGAGCGCTTCATACCAGCTGTTGGTTTCACTGCTTCCAGTCTTTTCAGGAAAGCCTTCATATTGAAGAAAAATGTCATCAAGAAAGAGAAAAAATGAACAAGGTGCTGTAAAACAGTCACAAATTGACTTCTTCTTTGAACTGCAAAAAGCCCCAAAATTTTTAGCAGTACACAACAGGACCTCCTCCACTGGTGACCAGCATAGGTTCAGATTCAGTTCTTTTCTCAGTGTTATGACACAAACTGTAAGTATCCCTTGCACATCATCAGTCCTACTCTGAGTACATCTTTAGTACCTCACAGTTCTCTGTGCTCTATGGTGATATGAAGCAATACGTTTATTTGGTGACTATCAGCAAAGGTAGTGAAGAAATGGGCTCCACTCTTGTAATCCTGCCTTTGGTTACTCCTCCCATCTACATTTCCAGAAGAATGAGAAGCCTGGGGGTTTTTTTAAATCTTTGCTTTGCAAACAGACCATTTTATATTGCTCTATAGGAAGCCCAGACAGGATTACTGACCCCAGTTCGGTGAAACTAATTTTAAAAGCAAAGCACAAACATCTACAGGACTTCATTTTATCCATAATCTAATTTTAAGAGATTCTATTTGAAATAATTGATACAGACATCATTTCCTCTTGTTGAAATTAGCCCTGGAAATCATGGGGCAAGCGATGTGTTGGAGTAACTACTTACACAGTATTTTAAAGACACAATTTCCTATTCTGCATAATTATTTCTACTTGAAACAGAACTTATGGTTTAAGACATTTCAATAATCTAAAAAAAGGAGCTGATAAGAGGACAAATTGGGAAACACCCAGCTACATGCAACTTCCAATTAACAACTTCACATTTTAATAGATTGCACTTTTAGTAGTTGCCTCACATAGATCTACTAATTTTCTCTTTTAACTAATTTCAATTCATTTGATGTCTTGCAAACATTAGGCAATGACACAACCTTTGCTGGTCCAGGTTGTGACATGCATCCTATCAACAAGAGAATGCAAACTGTGCTTACACGAAGTCTCCAAAGTACCAAAGATAACTCTCTTTATAAGATGCATTGTCTAGATATATACTTGTATGGTCAAGAAACTATCACCATTAAACTGCACACTTAGTCATGTACTGATTTTTTTTCTTTTTAGTAAGAAATAAATTTACAAGAAGTGATTTAGGAAATAGTAGAGTATTCAGAGGATGCTAGTTGTCATTGTCTAACTATAATAGGATTCTACAAACTCTTGGTAGTTTATGCATGAGCACTGGAAACCTGCAGAGAGTGCACAAGAGAGAAAGGACAAGTGACTTTGGCTCAGATGTAACATGTCACAAGTGCTTGCATCAAGTGCCAGCCAGTTCATGGTAAGCAGGAGTACCTAAGTAAGCAAAAGTCAAAGGAAGGACTTCAGCTAGAAATAGCTCTTCACTAAAGCCAGTTACAGAACATGAAATGGTAGACTTGTTTCTAAAAGTTACAGCCAACATTTTTCTCACAACTTCATCCACATCTCCTCATGCAACTATAAATGTTTAGACTTGCAGAGATCACTTATTTTACCTTCAGTATTAAAAATGGAAGCTCTCAATACATTCAGTTCCATCACAAATAGATCAGGTAAACTGTAGAAGTGACTTTCCTGTGAGAGATGAGCATGTTTCAAGTCTGCACTCAATTGTAACAGCCTCAGACTTTGCATACCTTAACACTGCAGTAATTTCAAGCTTGATTCTGAATACACTGGCTTTTATATAGACATATATATATATATATATGCCTATTTAATTCTAATTTAAATAAAATTGTCTGCTTTTGCTTTTATGCCGGTATTTTGAAAAGTATTGAGTCGCCATTAATGAAGGGAAAAAAAAAAAAAAACAAGCCACAGAAAAAGCAGCTACAGATTCTGTGGTGCAGCAGTGTCTGAAGGAAAGCTTTTCTAGAGAATGAGAAAAGAGCTCCTGTGGTTCCCAGCCTTCTGCTGTGGATTGTACCAAGGGCAGGTTAACGTCCATGCTATTCTCAGCTGTGAATTTTGCCATTTGGAAAACAGCCTGCTGCAGGCAGAAATGAATGTACCAGCACAGTGAAACGGCAGCCCTGACCTACTGAATCTGTAACCCAGAACTAGTCTGATTCTTATGGCTTTACTACCAACCCTACAAGCTTGAGGTCCTGATCTGAGGAGTACCTTGAGCAAATGTTGTTTTTCAGCCATATATACAAATCTACTCATTCTTTTTGTTCTCCTTTTGAGAAACAAACTGAAGAAAGTCGATGCTTTCCTTGTTCTCCTAAAGTACCAAATCTCCGGAGACCTAATCCTGCATCACTGAAGTAAATAGAAATTTCATCATTTATCTCAACAATCAAAGAATCAGATTACAAAACATAAATCAGGTGTTTAGAACCAAATACATGTTCTCAAATTTTAAGGAATTAAAAAAATAAGAGGAACAGACACTAACAGCAGGAATGTTATTAGTTGCTCTAAATTACATTGTAGGTGCTCAGAGCTCTTGATTCAAGCTCAAAACATATATAGTATCATTGTATGATTATATCATTGATGACCTCTCATCTTGTCAAAAGACTTCCCTGGCTTATATTTCCCCCATCTTCTTTTACTTTAATACTGGCTTTACAGTAAAAGTAGAATATTAAAAACAGTCAAGTCACAGAAGGTGTTCCTGGCATGACTACCTTCTAGGAACAGGATAATCCTTTATAAATCTAGGCATCTGGACATAGATTAGCATCTATAAAGATACTAAAATACATATTGTCAGTGATGGAAATGTCAGAAATGCCAACAATTTGAGAACAAAGAAACCCGACATAACCAAAAAACTGCTGCTATATAGTGAACCAAAAGAAAATCTGCTAATTCAATTTTGGGCACATTAGGAGAGCACTGAAGGTAATTCTAAAGCTCTGTCAGAAAAAGAAAAAAAACTCCAAGCATAAGTAGTACAGACTCTTCTGCAGCTGTTTTGAAAAAGGAAGGAAAAAACCCACTGAAAATGTAACACTCAAACTGAGTTCAGAGAGAAGGTTAAAAATTTTACTTTTCCTTGGTTTACTTTGCTTTTAAAAGTATGAAGGCTTCAGTTTCACCTCCTGTGAATCCTAATCAGCTGACCAGTGTGCCTTGACAGCTGTTCAAATTTATTTATATTACACCTCCTCTAATGTCACTGATGTTAGTGATCACACTGTCCCTTTGCAGAGTCTAGGGGGAAACAGATAACTGCATTCAAGGACAGCTTTCTGTTCTTATCAATAAAAGTATTTGTAATCTTCTTTAATTGCCAGTTGCATTAACTAGCTCTAGCCTGACAAACTCTTAACAGTCAGACAACTCTTTAAGGTGCTCAATTTACAGAAAAGTCTTTTTAACTGAACAGCTATCAAGTTTATGTGTGGCTGGCAACACCACAAGGCAAGTAGGTTAAGAGTACAGAAAAGACAATCCCACAAAACTAAGCACTTTGCAAAGTGTTCAAAATTTTCCTTGAACATGTCAATTAGTCAGTCTTTATTATAATTACCATAGCAGTGCTAGTCTGGGTCAGGAATCTGAAGACCATAAAAATCTGACCACAAAGAGCCTATAGCCTAAATACTATCATCACAGAATTACACTATATTTGTACTGTACTCCAGCATATTTTAGCCATGCACATCTGTGTGCCAATCCCACAGCCTGACAGCTTCCTGTTGTGACAAGGCCATGGAAACCTTTTGGCATTGCATTTTTTCATCTCAGGAACGACCAACATTTTGTCTTTTAAAGGCTTGGCATACACCACCTTTGAACTCCGTAAGTGAAAATATCATACAAGATTCTGTGTGCTTGAGTTTCTGAGGAGTCATCAATACAACATGATAATTTCTGAGTTCCTAAGACCACACATGAGACTACACTGTCTTTCACAACTGCATTTGGCACAGCTTTCTCATCCTGACGGAGATCAGTGAGACTGAACACAACCATGTAAGTGTGCAGTGTCCAAGGCCTGGTGATGCTCTCTACCTCTGGGGACAGTCCTTGGGGACAGGAAAAATGGAAGGCAGAGAAAAAGCAGTATGGAATACTTCTAAGGAGGAAAATACAATGTGCTCACGTGCAACCCTGTTGATCCAGTGGCCCTTCTCCTACTTCTTTCCATGCTGAGAAGTTATTTCCCTTGTTGCAGCACAACACAGTTGGCAGGGCAGGCACGGCGCAGCACAGGATCAAAGGAATATTCTTTGTCCATGGTGTCAGCCAGGTAGGGCGATGGCCAAAAGTGCTGTCCCTCCCTTGCCCCTTTACTCCCCCACCCAACTATGACAGCACATCTGTACCATGAAATCAAATGGAGACAAATAAAAACACATTCCTTTCTGGCAGCACAATAAATGCGTTTCTAAAGGAGATTCAGAATTTCCAGCAGGACAAAGCCAGCTCTGACTGCACGAGAAGGGAAAGTGTCCCTGAAGAATCCTTGTGCTGGTAGAGGCCACTGACTGCAACAAGTGGTGGCCAGAAGCAATAATAAATCTGCAGCACAGAGGACTCAGGGAACCAAGTAAGTGAAAAGAGAAAACCCTTGCAGAGAAACACAATAAGTGATTTTTGTTTAAATTTGTGTGGAAGGGCCATTATGCTGGAACTGGAATCAGAGCTGGATCTATTAGGACTGAGGGTGCAATTTGTAGGAATAAATATAAGGGAATGAGGAACATGGAGTCTTATGTGCAGTGAGCAACAACAGCATGAGGTACAGGAATGCATGGAAAGACCAAATATCCACAAAAAAGAAGCACCCTTATCCCTCCTGATCTAAGGTTTGAGAACTGCCCCTACCAGAGCTGCTGAGGTCTTCCAGCGAAATTCCTAGGTGAACTCAAAAGGTCACTGTTCCCTAGGAATTTGGCTGAACATAGCAGCTTAGCTCACTGAGATCCTCTAACAGCTAAATCCTAGCCAGAATTAATGAAAATGATGAAAAGCCCACCAGAAAACACAGGGATATGAATGTCTCCTAAGTTCTGATGAAATTACTGAAGAATTATGTGATTACTGCAAAACAGTATTTCAAGGACCCCAAACACTTCCCTGTATATGCCAAGAATTACATTAATAATAAACCAATAAAAAACCAACAATAAACCATTAAAATTTTCAATGGCATATAGTCTATTAAGTTCAGTATCTTATTTACAGTGGTGAAAATTGTTACTGTATCAATACAAATAGACACACATACATGCAGACATGGGAACAAAACAACACATCAGTCACACTGAAGTTCCTTTCCACTGAAGAGGGACTGAAATTATTTTCAAACACAAGAGTAGAATGTTTTCTGAATCAACAGCATCCTCTATTGGCAAGAGACACACTCTGATCTTGCTAGCTCTGAAAAGCAACCAAAAGTAGGTTCCATTTAAGAAAGCACAGTCAAAAGCAGCAATTACAAAATTCTGGCATTAATTTTAGCAGTCATCTGTTTTGCTAATTGTGCTTTTCCCATAAATTTCTAATCAGTACTTTAAAACTACTTTTCATCAGAGCAATGCATCTTGCTAATCTGTCATTGCTCTTTCTAACAGTCTGTGAGAACAAGATATATTTCCTGTACCTCTTGGCACCCCTTCTCAAAGCTAGGGAGCACAAAATCACTCAGATTCCTCTCTAATTTCCTAAAATTTTACTTACTTTCCTGCATCATTTCTGGTACTAAATACCTGCAAGAGAAATCAATCTTTCCGATAACTGTAAGTACAGGCATTACTCCAGGAATGTTCTGGTGGAACAAATGAACATTTTCCATAGCCAAGTTGTTAACCTCATGACAAAAAATTATGAAAGCTGAGCCAACACCAACAAAAAATAATCTGCATCAAAATTCTTTTATCTCCTGCAGAGACTACTGTTGTAGATTTCTATTATTGAATTATTTACAAAACTCTGTATCCTTCTCCAAAAAACATTTTACAAAGGTGTATCAAACACCATATCCTCTATGCAGTACCCTCAGGTCTTGTATAAAAAAAAAAAAGATTCCCAAGAAGTAAGAGAAGAAAGATTGATAGGAAAGTTCCACAGAATTCCACCAATTCCACCTCTTTAAATTTATGAAGGTGAGGAAAGCTGCTGACCCAAAGAAAACAGGTTCATAAAAAACATACTTTTATCAATATAAAGACAAAAAACCAACGTCCATGAGCAGGGTAGGGCTGCTCTTTCATTTACAGTTTCAGAGGGAAGTATGTGACACCTCTAATCTCAAAAGGTAGTGCTACAAAAATCATTATGTTAAAACTGTGATGCTCTAGGGGTACATACGCTTCAAACATAATAAAAATATTTTAAAAATGATAGCAAAGTTAAACAAAATGGAAGAACTACACTGATGAATCACTGATCCAAAAAGAAGAACAGAATATATCATCCTGAGTTTGGGGAAAAGAATAAACCAAATGCTTTTATAGTCTAAACCAACACAATGTCCTAACATTAATTCTCATATCAAACATGTCCACTCACATTGCTAACAACAACAACTAAACTATAAATGAGTAAGTAAATGAACAATACTATTTCTTAGACTTCATGCAACCACCATTCATTTCTAATGTGTACTAAAGCAGCAGTATGTGAAATGACTATGTGTTTATGTCTACTGCATTTTTGATTCAAAAGTTGCAAAGTCAAGACAGTCTTGAACCAACATTGCAATATATCATAAGAGAAAGGGGTTGTGGCTTTGAGTAAAAAGAAGTGTATTTTAAAATATCCTATACATTCATTTACTGCAATCATCAATTGTTATGCAGTACAGCATATAACTGTGATATCCTGAGACACTGTGGCACAGCACTTCCTCCCCAACACCTAAGAACATATTAACAAGGCTCATGGGGTAGAGGCAAGGCCCTTTTTCAACATTTGAAATTAACACCATCAACACCCTCCTACTGACCTAAACACATTTCTTTCCCAGCCAATGACAAGTATCACACATCTATAACAAAATCTTGTGCTAAATTCTTTCAGACTTTAAAGTATAATGTGAACTGCAGTCTAGTGGAGCTGAGAAGAAAGTTTCCTAATTTGCAAAGTTTGAACAATCCAGATGTCTGAAAGCTGGAAGAATGAAAGCCTAACAGATTTTCCCAAATACACTAATCAGACTTTCTCCATGTTGAATCTGTATCTCTCTGTGTACAGAAAAGGAAATTGTAACCTATACTTACACAGAAGCTAAAAAGTAATATATTACTTCCAGTATACATTTTCTAATTATTTAAACTATAATTGTATGGTTTTTTCAAACACACTGAAAAATATGTAAGAGATAATAAAATGCTATTACATGTATGTATTACAATTCAATTACTAAAGGTATCTTACTCAAACCAGTTTTACTTCTGTTATTTGAGAACTCTGGCAATATCCCTACAAATGTGTCTGAATTTTTGTTTTCCAGTAAAGAAGCTATTGTAATTGCCATTGCATTGTGGCAATCAGAGTGCAACAAATATTCAAAGACAGAGATAGCTATGAGTCAAAAACCAGAACTGACACTGACTTTGTATCCCCTGTGTTTCAAATATAATGAGTTTGATGCTATCATATTGATTATTTTATTTTATGCAAGCCTGTTTTGAGAAACTAGTAGTCAGAATGAAGCAGAATGAACAGTCAGACTGCTGTCCAGTGTTTTGAGTGTGTTAACAATAACAGTCATTCCTCTTAAATTAAACAATACCAAAGTAGAGCAAATGCATATAAACTGAAATCTACTTCCATCTGAAAAAACCCCATCATTACTCCCACCTCTCTCCCAAAAATCCAAGAAACTCACCCATAGGAACAATTATTCCAACACCACAGTAATGGAAATTTATTGAAGACTTATTGCAGTAAATGTCCATGTGTTGCCTCATCAATCTTCTAAATATTTAGCAACAGCTCATATGACAAGAGATAGTCCCTCTCAATTTACTGATCCACATCCAAACTGAAAACTCACCAGGTTTTCTCTTTCAATCCTCTGCTGCTCTTTTTGCCTGTTGAGGGCACTGTGGTACAATCTGGCTGGTGGTACAGACACCTTCTTCAGCGTGCTGCTCCTCCTCGGCCTTGCAGACTGTCTGGACAGCTCCTTCAGCAACCTCTGGTTTTCCCGATCAATCTGTCTTACTTCTTCATTTGTGAAAGAGAAATTTTTCCTTACTCCTTTAGATGGCAGATCGATGGTTAGTTTTTGTTCTTTTTTATCCAACTGTAAGAAAGCTTTAAAATAGCAAAAGGTGAAATAAACAAGGAGATTAGAAAACACAGCTTCAGGAACCCAGGAGTAAACATAAACCAGAACCAAGAATTAAAACATAAATTAGTATTTAGATGTTTGCCATAAAAAAAAATTTAAACTTTGCTCCCGAGTTTATCTAAGGCATCCATCTCAGTTAAGAGGCAGAATAGATACAATGTTTCAGACAGAAAACTTACACTGGGGAAGCCTGACACAGAGGCACAAAGTGCACTTCCTGAAGTGATTTTGTTGAAACTTAACTCCTAAAGCAATTCTACATCGTGTCGGTGGAGGAAATGCAAAGAGAATGATGAAAAGTAAATTGAATGGATGGAGAGAAATTAACGAGCACATATAACAAAGAAAAATTACTGGGGCATGGAAATTTAAAACAGTAAGCAAACAACAATCAAATAATGACAATAAGGTATCAAGACAAAGAATGCACACTTAAAAATACACAGTAACTTGATGAGCACAATTGCAAGATAACTGGAAAAGTTCACTCTCAGCCAGAGCCAGCTATATTTATTGCAGTTCCACTGGAGCTTTGCTGTTGACCTGTTTCTAAGCCTTTGCTTTCTAAAGCTCTGCAGCAGGTCTTCTAGCAACTGCTGTGTGAGAGTTCTGCTGTCATGGTGTTACCCCATCAAACCACTGCATTAGCTGTGCTACAGGAATGGCAGCACCTGGTTAGATTAGACAGATTCTTGGAGCTGAGACACAGACAAAAAAAGCCTTACTTGTGCCATGCCCCCACACTCCTCCTATATCACAGCGCCTTCAGAAGACATCCCTCATTCTTACCCCTAGAAGTCCCACACAGGCAAAAAAAGCATTCAAAGCAGAAAGAAAAAAAAAACCAAACCCAGGCAGGCAGTAATATTTCCTCAGCAAACACTTCTGCATCAGCAATCTGTTTGCAAGAGATGTCTGAGGCAGCCTAACAGTGAAGAAAACTCAAAGAATGAAGAGCATTTTCTCACTTCAAAATGAAATGAAATCCTTCTTGCAGTATCTCAACTGATTTTATTTCAGAATTGATGCAAGTAAATGTTGCTACTTTCTTTGAGAAATTTAAGAACAGTATTCAAAATGAAAAACCCAAACATTTAATGAATTTCAACGTTCATCCAGAAATTAGTAAAGTTGCAGTATCAGCATACTAGCCAATACAGACAAGAACTGTCCCTAGGCAGTTCTAACTGTGAGGTTGCCCACAGCAGCAAATTCTGCTTTTGCTTTTTTTTTGCTTGTCAAGAGAAGATGCAAATCACCTCAAAACCAATGTAAACTAGTGCAGATCAAGTGTGCCAACCAACAGGTTAATACAATATAAATGTCTTGAGAAACATCTCTACAGTTTAGTAAGTTATTCTCAAGGTAAAACTAGTACAGCCATCAACACCATTGGAGGAGACAAACCTGGAATGAGACTCATCTGGATAAGCCTACAAGGGACAAAGAGAAATGCAAAGAAAATAACTAGAGCTGCACAATTCACATCAAGCTGCAGCATATATCTCAGTAGAAAATATTCCAGGATGCCTTTATTGGAACAGGCAAAATCAGCATTGCAGGACACAACCAGATGACAGTAAACTGAACAACTATCTGAAGAAAATATCATGTCACATAATTGATAATTGTATTATTATGGAGCTTTTGCCTTATATCTGTAGCACCTCATGGGTTAAAGAGGACTGCATGTCATATGCAAAAGTGGAAATACAGTTGAGACAAAGAACAGTTGTTGAACTCAAGTTTTGACCTAGTCTTGTGGCATCAATGCTATTGATGATGAAGTCTATTACAGGAGACATTTAAATCTCTGAATGACTGTCAGCACAAATTTCCAACAATTATTTTGCCTCTGTGGAAGGTGCCAACTAGTCAAAGTCAATTTAAAGCAATTGCATTCTGGATAAATACTTTTTCAGGTACAAATATGTGTTTCATGCCTTCACTGGTCAGTGACTTTTAATTCACTATTAGATAGCAGGTTATACTTTGGCAGAGACTTTATATCCTTTTGGTGTAACTATGAGCTGTAGCCAGTAAAGAGATTAAAAATGCTTCAAGGTAATTACTTACTACCTATTTTCTGACTTGTTCACTTTTCTGGTAAACTGCTGTCAGGTGTGATGAAAAAATAAAACCAGAGCAATGACATGGAACAAAGGCCTTTCTCTTTTACTACAAAGCTGGTCAGTAAATGCTACTAGAAACAATGATTCAAGGAACCCTGGAGCAATTGCTACACACAGGGCTCATGAAGCACTGCTTTACTTTGTCACTCAGATCTCCTGGGGATAGTGGTATGTAACTTCTGTAGCATTAAACACCCCCTATTTTATCAGCAGCTCTCAGGCAACTAGAGTGAATACATATCTATGTACATATCCATGCATTGCTCTACTGGATACTACTTATATACACAACGACAAAATGTTACTAACTTTACTCTCATCTTCCAGCTTCTTCAGCCACATCCCCTCCTCAACACAGACTTTTTCTTTTTCATTCATCTCTTCTTCCTTCTTCCTTTTCTTAGCCTTTTTCCTTTGAATATATATCACTTCTAGAGTGCTTCATTCACACCTTTTATCACCTCACCACAAAGACAGCCTTTCCCACCTGTGTCAGCAGGAAGAGACTTCACCCCACTTTCTTCCATATGTTGTTCATTCTTAGCCTCATTATTATTTATTTATTCTTAATGTAGAAACTGGCTTTACTACTGCCAACAGCTTTCTGGCAACTTTTGAGGTTGAGAGCTTGCTAACAGTCATAATATTGAATTTATCACAACTCAAGAGAAATATATTAATACAGAGAAAGAATTAAGAACACCGCAAAGGTTCTGTTGTGAAGTTACTCAGTGAAGCCTTAGCAGACAACTGCCAAAACCCAGTAACTGATCTATTGACAGATGGCTAAATTACACAAGACTCATTAATTTTGCATCAGAAGTTCAGACCCAAGTGCAACACATACAGCAGCAGGTGTTTTTTCAAGGGGATGGAATGAAAATACCAATCTAAAACTCTCCAGTTCCTTAAATGATCTTTTTATTATTATCCTTCGATATGACCCAAGAACCCATTTGAAACTTCACAACTAGCTTTTTGCTGTAACACTGCTGCAATACACCAAAGCATTGGATCAGGTAAAACAGTAAAAGTACCTGGTTTGTTCTTCTTCGAACTGTTAATTAACTGGAGTTATGTTTTACTTGGTTAAGATCTATGCTTAGGAAGAATTTAATCAGCAAACACCACAGCAAAGGAAACCATAACTTACTGGACCCTACCCATAAATCTTTTTTAAGCCACACAAATGCAACACTGATCTGCAAAGGAACTGTGTCACAGGAGAGTTTAAAGCTTAGTAAAAAAACAAGCCAACACAATGTATATTGTGTCATTTTTGTGAAAGAGCACCACTAATACTACAGCATGCATATTCCTAACCAAATAGGCAGAAGAAATCACGACTCCTTAAATGATGTTCAAATAAGTCACAGAAGCAATATAGAAAGCAGCAGGGAAAAACTTCTGTAGGTCTCCCTGAAGCAGGGGTGATTCTTTCCATGGTTCAGAAAGACACTTCTGACCCCTGAATTTCAAATCAGCAGTAATAGTTACCACTGCTTCCAATCACCAAACTGAAAATCTGTCCAACCTGCCTCTGCAAATCACCATTTATACAGCATCATATTCCTATTCTCCACACACTTGGTATGACAGAAAATGAGGTAATCCACAGCAGAAATGTATGTCCATTATGCACTGAATGCATACTACCACTCATTGGCAACATTGCTTTCATGGCAAAGACAGTAGGTGTCGAAGTGAGGTCAGCACACACCCACAAAACCAGGGACAATTCACTATCAATAAGCAAAAAAAAAAGGTAAGATTCCAAATGCTATTAAATACTGAGAGCACAGTTCATGTTATATACTCAGGTGTTTGAGTTTCATAGTTATTTCAATGATTTAGACATCATTCACCCACACTACTCTTTAATCACAAAACCCAAGTGTTTGAATAGTCTGACTATTTTAGCAGTGGCCACTGACAACATGAGATAACACAACAGTTTTAAGGTTATGATTTAAGCTTCTAAAGAGTTTGTAAGTCTTGGAACAATTAAATACGATTTACCGCTCATATATGTATTCTATCAGTGGGTAATTAGTAACTTAACTAAACCACTAGTTACTTTCATTGTCAGTCAGACCTTAAATATAATTTGGGGTAGATGATAAATAAGCAACAACATTTGCATAACGACTGGCACAGTGTAGAGCCCATTTCTCATTTGCTGGTAACCAGGAAAAGAAAATTCCCTGATATTCACAGATTTCTATGAAAGCTGGTTTCCATGGAGAGATACCTGACTTTTTTTTAAGCCATAAACAAGCTGTTTATTGCTTTCAACTTCTAAGCATTGAAATAACCTTGCAGAATGAAAAAGGCCAAACCTTATATAAAATATAATTAGCAAGTCAAATGCATTAGGACAGGATGATACAGCCATCCTAACAGTATTAAGGCTAAAATGAAAATCATGCATGTTTCAGTGTATCTTTTGCAATCCCAATATAAACTGCTTCAATGTTTACACTTGACTGATATTTTATTTTATATTGCTACACTAGCACATATGCAAAAGGATTAAATAAATCACAGTTCTTCATCAATATCTAATAGTTTAAGAGTGAAACTATTTCCCTGTGGTATCTCTAAACAAATACTTCCTATAACATCCATTATTGCAGGCCACAGAGCTCTTTGAAAGGGATTTTGGAGAATTAAAGATTTGGTGGGGTTTTTTAAAGAAATGGACAATTTCCTTTTCAGGTACAATTTTCCCTATTTAAACATGCTTAAATAGGGCTGCTATTTATTTATTGATATCATGAGAAAGATATCTTAGAGGTGCTGGACTTTTCCCCTCCATAATTACCAAGTTTCTCATGAATGTTGGGGATGCCTGTATCTCTCCATAATCTCACAGACTTTCAATCTCTTCTGAAACTCTAAACATAAGAACAAGCTAGCAATTGCTCTTCTACCTCAAAATGAGTTTCTAGGCCTGTGAAAACCAAGCATATGAATACACACACATATAGAGAATTAGTTCAAACTCTGAACATACACACTAAAGAGAATTCCATAGAACAGCTATATATGCTTAGTTCGACTCTACAGTTTGGGTGTGTGTATATTGCAGAGTCTCCTTGAAATTTAGATACTGCTTAGCAGCTTTTCTACAAATGCATTGGTTCAGCATGAATGAGCACACAGATAACATATCCATAAAGAGAATAAAGTTTCAGTTATCAAAACTTGTTCTATTTCCTGAGTGACAAATTACATGAAAAAAAAAAAAAGTTGAAGTGATTGCTTCATGTTGGGTTGAAGCTGCTATTTAATTTTCTACAAAAGATTTTATTCAGAAACACAGAGCTTTTTACTTTTATAATCACGATATTTATATTATAGAGCTTTTCACAGAGGAACTTCTATTTTAAAAATCTAAGGCATAGAAGAGGCAAAAAGATTTATCAGCACAGAGGTCAGTGAGAGTTTCAGGGATAGAACTTCAGTCTGGCAAACTGCCCTACTTACCCCAGCACACCGCCTCCTTAAGTTAATAATAGCTAACACCATGGATTTACAGACTAATTCTCACAGACACTTCTGTAAAATAAGCAGGTATCAACCCCATTTTACAGAGAAGATAACACAAAGTACTAAATTCTTTAGCACTGTATATACCTCGTGCTATCTCACTGTATTGATACCAAGCAAATTTAGATAAAGAGATACAGAGCAATCTTAGCAGACAACTCTGTTCTGGACTACAGAAATCATGAGAACTGTCTAGAGACAGAGCAAATCTGTAGCATAATGGGTTGAGATAGATGAGTGTTTAGTTCACACTCATATACTTAACCCATCTCTTTATCTGCATAATAATCAAGACATAGGATCAGGCAAAATAGCATCAGAAAATTTTCAAATTTATTTTATTCATGGCTTTCTAACATGGTGATTTATAAAATTGCCTTCAAAAACAATCTTTTACAATCTATTTCTTTGCATTGTCATACTTAATTCCCTTTTTGTGTTCAGATTACTCAAGAGTACAGCACAGGAAATAGCTCTGACATTTTTTACTAGTATAGGTTTAGAATATTGCTTTCAGTTATTACTTTTCTGAAATATCTGTAAGGTTTATAGCACAGGAAATAGCTCTGACATTTTTTACTAGTATAGGTTTAGAATACTGCTTTCAGCTATTACTTTTCTGAAATATCTGTAAGGTTTATAGCAAAATGGAAACATCATGGAATCACAAAACAATTGCATACAAAGATCTATATAACATCATGAAACAACAGAAAAACTGTATTTCTACCTGAAAATTTATAATCACACCTGCTATCAGCATTACCCACCTAAAAACAATCAAAGTGCAATAAAGAGCAGGGAAACTATGAGATTTCCAACTAAATTGTGTTGTGAGATTTTACCTTATTAAGAAATGCGTAATAGAAAATTTGGCTTTTATCAAGAACAAGCATAGTTTTAGGAGTTGTAAAGACATGATAAATATTTGTCTAATATAATTTTTTAAATGCTTACAAATGAATAATTTTCAATACAAAAACAAGTAGGTAAAGGACATCTAAAGCAAAAACTTTTTCAATTACTTTTAAATTTAACTGAAACAGTTTCTAAACACTTCAAATTAATTCTGCTTTAAGATACACAAACCACCTTGCTGCCTCTAATAACCAGACTCTTGTGCTAGTCCAAAACTTGTTCTTTGAACAAATTTCTTTCTTGCAAAAAGAAATTTGTTCAAAGAAACAAATTTTTTGTTCTTGCAATTCTTTTTTTAATACAAGAGATTCCGGTGCTCCCAAATGTATGCACTGATGATGTGAATAATCATACAAAATTAATTACTATGTGCCCCATAGAAACAACATAGTAACAGATCACATGGAAATTTTTCCAAGTGTCTGGGGACTTTGGGAAATTAAACTTGTATAACTGCTGTAAATGCTTAGGTTCAGCTATATTACAAGAATATTTGAAAAAAAATTAAATAAAATGCTTCATCAGTATAAAGTACTGGAAGAATATTATGCTTTAAAACCAAATAAGGATTATTTAAGTTTTTTTCATGCACTCAGGTCTGGGCTTGCAGTGTTCTCACTTGAAGCAACATTTATGCCTATGCAGTTCTGATGAACATTTAATGGAGACTGGGGGGCGGGAAAAAATTATTTGCACTTTTTTCTCCCCTAATGTGTACAAAAAAATCCGCAAGCAATAACTCAGAATAAGATTAACTCCTATTTTCCCAGACTAGTTACCTTCCACCATTAATAATTCTGCCCCATTTAAACTTCAAAATGCCCAAACTAATTAAGCTATGTTGTGCTTGCTGACTTAGAGAGGCACTTGGGAGTAATATACACATTAATCAGGAACATTAGCTGCTAGACCATATGAGTTCTACTCCTCATTACTCTATCTTTATTATTGTTATTTAGAACTGGTTTTCAGTTTTGATAAAAAACTGAAAACTCTGTTACTCTCCCCAACAGAGATCCATCTCTGAGAATACCTACTCTGAGCAATAATATCCATTTGTTTCAGGGATGAGATGAATCCATTGGTAGTCACTGGTTATTAAATAGCTTCTTGCTAATGGGGAACAAATAAGGACATAGGACATCATAATTTCAATTGCCCAGGAACAATTCTTCTGACGTTATGTTTTGACAACTGGTTAGAATTGTTTCTAGTATGAAAGAATGAAGCACAAGGACTGTCAGGGATGAGAAAAAGCTCTACCTCTCTTGATTGCTAGTGTTGCTTTTCTTATCATCAGAAGAATTACAAGCAAAATTCTCAGTTCTAACTTATAGGCAAGTTAAACTATGTGTACAATACATTCTAAATCCTTCTTCACTAGAAGCTCAGTCAGGCAAGGTGCAAAGTGAAGAAACACAACACATGCAGTTTTAGTCGTGCCAGGCTTACTTCAACACAGCAAACCTGGCTTGGAATGTACCAGACTTAAACTGCAAGAGGCCTTCCTCACTTGAGATCAGCAGATTTCTTGATTCAAGCCTTTTTTATTCCACAGATTTTAGTACTGAAAACTCTGGGGCATGAAAACAAATGCAAAAGCACCATGTAGACCTTAAAATGTGCACCTGAGATCATCCACAGCATTCTTAACCCATATAATAAAGGTTTGCAATGAGTGCAGGCAAAGAGATTGCACATTTTCTTAGGCTTCATTATTAAGATTTTTAAAGTCTATTAGTCAGAAGCAACCACTCGAGTTTTAGTAAAGATTATCTGCTATTTTTCTTTTTAAAACACCTTTACTCACCCTATGGTATTTTAGAAGTCAGACACCTAGCTCAGAAAAGAACTTCAAATACTCCTGTTTAATTATCAAAAAGGTACTAGAAGTTTAAGTATACAAATATCATTTATAATGCAATGAAATTTTTATTGTCTTTCAGTCTTGGAGGTTGATAATCCAGCCTTTCAACAGAAAGGTTGATGCTTTAATTTAGATATTAAATTGTGCCATAGTCCAGTACACCTTAAGATCCATGTGCAGTTTCATTGCCTAATTTATTAATATATCAGATCTTTTTTAGATTCACCCTGTCTGTGTATCTTACTTCTAGGTATATGCAAACAAATGCATGGTTCTTTTCTCTACTGCAGAATCAGTACTATTACACAGAGAAGAATTCCAAGAATTAGATCAACACCACTTAAACAGCAATCAGTTTTAAAAATACACATGGTGTATGAGAATCCCACTCTCTCTCTGTATTAGAACCCAGCTGTTCTCAACAAGTGGCAGATGCTGTATGATGTAAAAAGAAAATTTAAAAATCACCTTTCAGAAGCTGATTCAGGTCCATGGCATCATGCAATACTTTTCGACTATATCTGCGATCAAACTCGGAATCTAATGAAAAAAATACAGATATAAGATTGAATTTCCCAACCCCATAGGTTTTGCACATTTAGTGTTGTACTTAAATTCTCCAAATTACCATATAATTCTTGGTTCACATTTTCCTGTCTCTTTACTTTTAGTTTCTTATCATTTGATGCTACAAATTCAAAGGACTGGATAGGACTGATGTCTGGAGTTGACAGAGGTGTTACGTCAGTCACTGTGTCTTCAGACTCCTCCAGGTCATCACTAAGCTTTGGTTTTCCTTCTGCTAATTTCATTGCTGACTTGAATTTTTGTTTTGGAGACAGAAGAGCATTTCTACAAGCATTCCTTTTTGGGGAAGAATGAGATAAATCTGATAAACAGCTATCAGAATCTGTGTCAGAACCATCTGTATCTGAGCTTGAGGATGATGATGACGAGGACGAGGAGGAGGAGGAAGAGGAGGAGGAGCTGATACCATATTTTTTGCTAGCCTTTTTTGTGTTTGGTTGCTTAGCTGACTTTGGTCTAACCTGTTTTTTGCCGTCATCACTACTGTCTTCTTCATCTGTATAATAATCTTCTTCACCTTCTTTAACTATTTTAGGAATTCCAGCAGGAACAATCTCCTCTGCTCCTCTATTTGCTGCAGGTGTTGCTCCAGATGTACCTGCATTCTCTGCAACTGGAGAAACTGTCAAAGAGGGAGCTTCTTCACTAGGACCTTTGCTATTTTCTGGGGACTGATCCCTTTGTAAATCTATCTGCTTTTCTTCACTTTCCTCCTCACACCACTTTTCATCCTTTGAATTAGAAACCAAATCAGTGTCTGCAAGAGCTGCCTTTGTACTTCCTTTCTCTACATGTTCACCATTTTCTTCAGCTTTCTTTTTCTCTTCCTCAAAGTCGCTGTCAAAGAAGGCATGATCCACTTCACCATCTGATATGTCTTCAAAACGGTCCATAACAAAATATGAAGTGTAACCTGCAAGCATCAGAAAACATTTCCAATTATTTGTGCAAAAACAGACCCAAATACACTTTTAGTATAAGAGAGTTGCTCTTCACTCTTTTAGCTCTAGTAATCTATAATTCTGCAATTAATTTCATGAAGTTGTTAAAGACAATTTCATAGTGAGCTCAGTGAAAAAATTTAGTGCCACCTTATTGCACACAGTTCATATGTTAGACCAGACAGCTTTACTTTAGCCAACCCATCACAATTTCCAAGCTATTACTTCTAAGCAAATTTGTCAAACACCCTTAGTGGCTAAAAAACCTTAACTATTACAAACAAGCAATTAACATGTCCTATTTTTTCCCTTTAAGGTAGAGCCATTTGAAGCTGGAGCCACTTAATGAGCTATCATTAGTTGGAATTTTATATTATAAACCTTGTTAATATGTCACCATCTTGGCTGACACAGCCATACACACTGCAGACGTTCAGTACTTAAAATTAGGAGAAATTTCAATTCATATTGAAAGATCCATGGCTCCAAGGTTAAATTGACAGATTGTGGGTGTGTCAGTGTTCATGTTTTAGTTGGGACAAGGAGCTTGCTTTGCTGTAACTCACACTCCACAGTACAGTAGGGAAACTTAATTCTTTCAAATGAACCTAGACTTTTAAAAGTGTGATCCAGGCATGAAACCAGTGCATTTAAAACAGAAGTTACCATACAGGCCATGGGACCAGATCATGGCTAGTCCAAATACATAATATTGCAGACATCAGGACCTCAGTGTTAACCATTATGTTCTACAAATCTGCTCCTATTATGTCCTACTTCTTACAGAATTTTATGGTGTGTGATCTTATGCACGTGGCAGGAGGATACAAAAGTTTCCACTCATTAGTAGTATACATACAGAGTTAAAATAAAAAAATCTCAACACCCCACAACCAAACAGAATCAGCCAGTTTCAAAGACCACCAGTCCCATCGAGCCAGAGGCACTTTTCTCCTACTCTTTACAACAGATTTCACTGTTGAAATAATTTAGTAAGCTACAATCAATAAATATGTAACATTCTTTAGACCCAAGAAATCAAACATGAAGACAGTGGAAGCAACCATGCAAGGCCAGAGAACCAGAATATTTTACAGGATGGATGGTCTCCCTTAAACCACATATAGTTTGTTGCCATGGCAAACAAAGGTGGAAAAAAGAAATTTCCAGGAAAGGTTCTAGCTAAAATGACTTCAAAATACAGAGTTTTTAAAGGTCACACAGATATTTTGCCACTTCTCAAATAATACTGGTTTAGAGGAATTGAAAATATGCTCCTCAAATCACAACATAAAACCAAAAAGTCTGCAATCTCCTATGGTTTTAAGAATCACAAAGCCAAAGAACTGAAAAGAGACTTATTATAGTTAGATGTTGCATAAAACTGAAAACACTATTAGGCAACAGAAGCAGAGATCAATTTTCAGGACCACAAAGATAACTCTCTAAAGCACCTTACTCTTCAAAGAGCAACAAAAAGGAATAAAACACTTCTGGGAATGCAGATACCCAGCAAGTTAAAGTCTCACACAAGAACAGACACTAGCCACCATGAAACACCATCCAGCTGCAGAACACTTCATCTGCCTCTCCCTCCTGGCAGGGTGCTCCATTACCGACACCCCTGGCACCGACTGCCTTACTGGCCCTGTCCCTGGGTCTCACTCACAGGCCCTCAGCCACACCATCACTGTCCTCGAGCTCTACACAGCTGGCACACCCCTAACGCAGAGGGTCACCCCAGCACCTCTCCTTCCCTGCATGTCCCTCCTGAGGAGCTTACAAGCATCCATTGCACCACTGCAGCCGTGACAATCAGCCCACCACGTTTCCTGATGGCAACCACGTCATGGTTTTCCCGCAGCTTCTGGCTCCTCCTGGCTTTTATCCATCCTGTGTGCACTGGTGCAGATGCACTACAGCTGGGCTATTGGTTCCACCCTTGGTGTCACACCTGGCTTCAGGCAGCTTGTATAGTCTGCAATGTGCAACTACCGTGTGAATTCCTGAAAGTTTTTCTCAAGCAGCTTCCTAAAAGGATAATACATGCTAATATATAAAAATATGCACAATAGAAAAATAAAAAACCATCAGAAGAGTAACACATTATTTAAATTTAATTTTCTACCTCATGTAATCTAAACTGGAAGGGAACACAACATGTTAAGTATAGACCACAAATATTTATTTAGCAAGTATTCTATGAAGAAAATTAACCAATTCTATGAAGAAAACTAGGAAGCAGAGTTTAAAAATAAAATAGAAAGGCTTCTATTACTTAAGGAACTAGCATCTCTCCAGCTCATAACTAGAAATATTATGACTGACTGGTAAAAGCAGGCATGTGGTGTACTTCACGTGTCTCAAACACAAATTTGAGATAATGTTAGTACTGTTGTATACATAAGGGCATAAGGGGCCAAGGCAAAAAGGTTTGCAGGTGGGTGCAGACAAACTAGGATAACTTAATATAGCTGAAAACTTTAGTATAGCCTAAAATACAACATTTTGTTGAGATGCAACCACATCCACGTATTTTTAGTTCATGTAATGCTATGCCTGCAAAGGAGACTGAACTAACAGTATCTCATCAGCTATAATGCCTAGTCACACCACTTCTCAGATGACTCTTTTGAACACAGTCTCTGACGTGAGGATGGGATTTAACTCAAGACAAAAGGGCAGTGTAGAGCTGGCAAAAGGTGATAAAAGATAGCAACCAGCTTGTACATTCCTTTCTATTAATGTCAGCCAGGGAGCACACATCTTCCCACTCTACATGACTCAGGAGCAGCCCACCTGCCAGTGGGCTGTTTCCTAGGAAGGCTGAGACACAACTGCTTTGCAGACAGCAACCACCAGGGCAGGAGAGATCGTTTAGCAGTCTGGCCCTGCCCAAGGAGCAGCAGTCATTGCACTGACAAATGCATATTCCACTCCTCTGGTACAAGTCCCTCACAACTTTAGCCTTCATCTTAATGGAAAACCAACATGACATGTCGCTCACTGTCAATCATTCACAAACTTAAGATTAATTAATTTTTTAATTAATTTAATTGCTTAATTTGAAATAAAAACAAACAAGATGAAATAAACAAAGAGATAGTATTCTTAGATCCTATTTCACTCCTGCATCGAGAGTGTCTGCAACAGAGCTGGAATTTGCCAAGGTGATGCAATACAGAAGAGGTAACTTTGCTGATAAAGCTACTTAAATCAATAAATTGGTTCTGTTTACTATTTCACATTTATATATAACACAGAGTGTAATTTTACTTCAGTGAGAAATACAGAGTTCTGCTATGTTGCCTGTTTTTAAAACACAGAGTCAAAAAATGATACTCTGGAATCCCAAAAAAGCTGCGATTACAGTCAAATACTTACCATTAACTGCTAATTTTACTGACCGCTGTGTTTATTTACAAAAAAAGCACATGCTTTTTGTGGCTTGATGCCATGAAACCCTCCAACACAAGCATGATCAACTCCAAAGAGCAGCCTGGCCATTAAATATTTGCCAGATTTTTTTTACTGTAATATTTCTTCTCCCCATGTAATTCTCTACCTCTCACCCATTTCCCTTGCAACAGTAACAATCACTCATTACCACAGCCAAGTGCACCCTTTTGTCTTTGTCTCTTCCTGACTGCAGCTCTTCCTAGTTTAGGAAGAACTAGCTTATACCACTTTTTAATCCCTTCAAGCTTGACCCATTTAAGATCAGAAAGCAGTGGCTAAGCAGCCAAGGTGAATGTGCAGTCTGACTTTCAGGGCTTTAGAGACTCACACTTTCCCACCAGATACTGACACACTGAGTCTGACTGTCTACCGAGAGCACATCCACACCCTCCCCAGTGAGAAAAAAGACCACACAGCTCCTGCACAGGTCAGGAGCTGCTGTAGCCTGCTCTGCACTACCCAAAGAACAAGCAGCATTTTGACATCCTCCTCCATCTCAAAAAAGAAACCAAGATCCTAATCACATAAAGCATATTGAGTGTTTTCCCCCTCCAGCTGCAAACCTGCCAACTACAGCACTACCTGAAATATATTTGTAGGCAATGCCTAAGAGCAGCCCATTAGGCATGACTGCAATTTGAAGTCTCTTCTACAAAGGTGGGATGGTACATGAAAAGTCATGAATTGAGGATACAGACTTAGATGTGGGTTTGTGTTTCAACATATCCTGCCTTTTGAAAACATTTTTCAATGTCAGAAACTAACACTTATGAAGTGCATTAAGTACCCAGACTTGGGTACTGGTACCCAAGTAAGAAAGATTTGAGGTATTTTAAACACATTTAAACATTGAAGTTATCCACTAAATCTTCCACAGTCAATTGCCACCATGGTTAGAGCCAATGAAAGCACACAAGCACATGACCACCAAGGAGCCCCAGATAGCTGCTGGGCAAATCCTTTCAAGTTAATGTACAAGGCAAGGAGGAGAGAGAACAGGCATAAATGGGGGGGGGGGGGAATAAAAAATATTTCCTCTTGAGCCAGAAATAAGCCATTCCCCTACTGTGAGAAGCTGCAATAATGTGGAGAGGTGTGTATCTGTAGCTCCAGGACTTTGCTCATAGAAACACATTAAATATTTGCTCTTCAGGCTCTTCAGCAAAGGTCACCTTTTCACCTCTTGAGCAGAAAGGCTGGGTCAGAGAACACTCAAGTTAAATGATGAGAGTGATGATGGCCACCAGGTCTGTCCAAACAGACCATGGTTACTCACTCATTGCGGAGAATCCCAAGAAAATTACTTGCACACCCTCTAAACCCAGGCAGAAAAGAAGTAGCTTACAATTACAATCAAAAATAAAGACAACAAATCATATGTTGGTTGATAAAAGTAGCAATCGCTTCTGGAAGGTCGTCCACTTCTACAAGCACAAGTGACACCACCCACACTGAAGTCTCTTGGGGCTGCTGCCATACAATTTCTCACCACCTAGAAGAGTCCCAACTCCAGCTACCTCAAAGATCAGAAGGCAGCAAGCTGCTGGGGAAAACTGGTCATTGGTATTGATCTTTCCCAAAAGCGACCCATAATATATAGATAATAGAGATAATTGATAATAGAGAACAGGTACAAAAAGCCCAGAAAAGGACAGACTCTACTGCCAGGTATCAATGGTGAAGAGCAAAGTAAGGGTCCAGCTTTGTTTTCCCACTCCTTCTATACTGGTACATATCTATGAAGAGTATTTCTGTCTGATATCAAGATTTAAATTTGGGGGCAACACGTACTCAACCAGGATATCCACAACTGAAGGAGAAGAGTCTGGCACAGCACTTCAAAACTGCATGCAAGAAAAAGGAAAACAACTGCTCCTATTAAAGCAAAGCTTCAGCACACCTGCCACATAAAGGCTGGAGTTACATTTGCCAGTCCTGAAACAGATGGCAGGACCATAAAGGAATCGAGTACACCACAAACTACTGATGGAGGTAAACCACAGCAGATAAACCACTGCATATTTCTGAATGCCAGGCCATCTCTACCAAGTGGCACAACATGAGAACTGTGTCCCACAACAGAAATGCCCATTGAACTACAAATGCTTTTCATGCTTCTAACATTACTAATTTAGTGTGCTAAGTGACCTGACTAGACAAACAGGAGTGTCATTAGCATTTCCTTTAACTGTTTGCATAGATGTGCTTCAACACACATCAAACAAACCTGAGTTTCTGGAAGAATCTCCTTCCTTAGGCACTCCATCACAAGATGTGCTTATTATCACAGTTTAAAACACACATTTCCAGTTTTATAGATGTAACAATTACATTCTCAACAACCACTGAAAATAAGATGCAATTTTTAATTTTCAGTGAATATATTCCTATATAAGAGGAACAAGCACTGCCTGGTACAGATGAGCAGGAGAAAACATAGAAATTCGGTCACTAAATCAGTATAGAAAGAGCAGCTTCAAAAAATATCACTTGGGAAGAGTCTAAATATACTTCTGTTTCCTCAGAATGCATGTAAGAGGCAAATGAGGTAAAAGCCTCTTGAGATAATCTCTTGCATTATATTTTTGTGACTTGCTCCTTTCTTCAGATGAGAAAATATCAAGAATGGAAAAGCAGGTAAGATGTTAAAACAGAGGGCTCTATTAAATTCAACATAATATGGGTTTCCTGGAATTCCAGTGTTTATTATTACAATGAAACACCTCAAGAATCAGAAATACTCATTACTGAATTGTGGCTTAAACATCAGTTGAAATTGTTGCATGGAAAAAAACTCAGCCAAGGAATACAGATCATGTTTTAGACCATGTCTTGGTCAAACATAACATCAGGAAGCAAAGAATGAAACAGCTGTAAGAAACAGCTCTGGTGGAAGCAGTAAGGTAACAGTCTGACTATCTCCCATGAATTTAGGCAGTACCTAGGCTCACCTAGGATTCACCTGGCTTTTGGATTCTTACATCTAAGCTTCAGGTGTAACATTGAGTCATCTGAAAGGACAGATGTTAAAAAGCTTGTAGATGATCCTGTCACCTATGCCACAGATGACCACATGCTACCCATCCTACAAAACTTGCACTTGTAGGTGTTCCTGGGTTGAGCCTTCCAATCAGCCAACTGCACTCCAAGTCTCAATGGGCTTAGCAGTCCTGATGGCCCTCTGAGCCCATGTAAGTCTTATGAACAAACACAGGACTTTCTGAATGCCATTCTAAAAGCAGGCAAGCACAAAACCAGAACAAAAATCCCAGTAGGTCATAACAACTTTAAGTTCCAAAAAAAGGAATAGAATGTCCCCAAATTACTTGTCCTTTTCTCTGGTTGCTATCCTAAACCATTAGAGCGTTATCTAGGTTTAGAAAACCAGAACAACAACATATGCACTACAGAAAAAAACAAAAAAAGCAGGAAGAAGTGTTGGAAGAACTTGAAGCATTCCAGAAGCAGAGTCCAAAGCTCTGACATCTATATTTTTAAATGCCAATTATTTCACAAACCCATTCTTAAGCTTACTTGTTTTTTAGCAACAACTTCATTTTAGTCTTCAATTAACTCCACCGAACAATTTAACTTTGTAGAACTTTGTTCTCTTTCAACTGACAATTCCAGCAATTACTTTCTATTCAAAAAAAGAGAGATTAACTACTTTTTCAAAGAAGCAAAAATGTGTGTACAATGCATTCTATTCACTATATTGGGCACCTCACTACAGACAAAAGCAGGGATACAAAAGAAATCTAGCACTGCTATTGCTATTACATTCATTCCATCCCACATTTTTGTCCTGGTGTTTTTATGAATGCTGCATAGAAATTTCAACCACGCAATTTAAAAATATGTACACGTCCAAATGCAAACACTAGATTTTTTTTTTAATTTCTATTATATAGTAAGACTATAAAAGTGCGGGTTTTTGCATACTATAATTAAACCAGTTTTCAAAAAACTGTTTGGAAAGGAAAAACTTCCACCAGGCATAAATATTATATGCTAAAGATTATATGTTATAAATTAAGTTGTGCCATATGCCTTGCTGAACTACATTTTAAAATGCCATGAAAACCCCAGAAATGTCCATGTTTGACAAAGACAACATATATTGCATTTTGTTGTAGCATCTGACTGACTCTTTCAGATTAATTCAGTACTCCGCTCTGCTGCAGAAGCCCAGGTTTGAGAACTACCTTATTTGTGATTTCCAACCTAATCCAGAGGGGCCAAGAGATTTGGTGGCTAGTTACTTTTCCAAACGCCAGCCCCACTTTGGGAGCCATTACTGCAGAACACAGCGCTGTGCTGGGCAGGGGGAGTTACACGTAGCTCTGGCGATGATTAACACGCTCGAGGCAAGCTGTTTGCAATAATCATTCCAAATGACTTAATTCCCACCAATTAAGCCCAACCAAAACACCCCTCTGAACTCTATCTGGGCATCACTGCAACGCGTCTCCCAAAGTCCGGTAACTTGAAGGGCAGCGCACAGACACCGTAACTCTCTCCCAAAGCCGACAACTGAGGCGACAACGAGGGCACCCGGTGTGTCAGAACGGAGTCTCCCACCTCTTTTCCGATCTCCCCGAGGAGCACAGCGGGCAGGCACGGCACCGGTGGGGCGGGGCGCGCGTCTGAGGGCGGCACGGCCAAACTCCGGCAGCTCAACGCCAGCCCAGCCCCGCACAGGCAGCGCGCACGACGCGCTCGAGGGACACCTACGTGCGCCTCGCTCGGGCAGGGGCGCGAGCAGCAAGACAGCTAATTAAAACAAAATTATTTTTTAAATTATATATTGGTTAAAAATAATGCATATGTACACACGAACAAAACATGTCTCCCACCTTGTTTGGGGAAAAAAATTACCGCAGACGGGGAAGGAACATGCCCGTCATGCCCAACCGCCCCCAACCGCCCTCCCGGCACCTTCCGTGGCGAGGAGGCACCGCAGGCCCCACCACCCGGCCGGCACCCCCGGGAGGAAGCAGCAGCAGCGGCCGCTGCCGTGTCTCCCTTGGCCCCTTGCTCCCGGCTTTGTTGTGGTAACCGCGCAGGCAGCCGGGCAGATACTCACAGGCACGGGAAGAGAGAGAGGAGCGAGCCGGGGAGGCGGGAGCTGCGCAGCGCCCAGGCCGCTCCCTCGCTGCCGCCCCGCTCCTGCGCAGCGCCGGCCGGGCCCGCGCGCCGCGGGGCGGGGAGAGGCGGCGCCTCAGCGGGGCGGGAAGGAGCCGGGCGCCGGGACCTCCTGGGGGAGGGGCCCCTCAGGCGCGGGCTCTCCACAGAATCACAGAAACCGGGAGAATGAAGGGGATCTGTGAACCTCCAACCTCTGCCCGAGCACCACCGTGTCAACCAGACCACCACTGCACTAAGTGACACGTCGAGTCTTTCCTGAAACACCTCCAGGGTCCGTGGGTCTACCACCTCCCTGACCAGACTATTCCAGTGTCTGATCACCCTTTATGTGAAGAAATTCCTCCTCATGTCCAACCTAAGAGTTCCCTGGTGCAGTTTAAGACTGTGTCCTCACTGGCTGCCTGGGGGAAGAGGCCCATCCCCACCTGGGTACAGCCTCCTTTCAGGGAGTTCTAGGGAGACATAAGGTCTCTCTGGAACCTCCTCTTTTCCAGGCTAAACAACCCCAGCTGCCTCAGCTCTTCCTCTTAAAACCAGTGCTCCAGACCTTTCACCAGCTTCATTTTCCCTTCTCTGAACTTGCCCCTGGTGGTGGTTCATGTCCTACCTGAATTGAGAGGTCCAGAACTGGACACAATTCTCAGGTAGTGGCCTTACCAGTGCCAAGCACAGGGGAAGAATTCCTTTCCTAGTCCTGCTGGCCAGGATGTCTGTATCAGATATTTCTGATACAGACATCAGTCCCCTCCTGCCCTTATTTGTTCCGTGGGAATGAGGCAGAGAGCTGGGACTCTTACTAAGTCCATGAGGCCCCAAGATGAGGTGACTGTGCCTCAAGTTGGGGTGATGATCCCCAGGTTGCAGCGAAGTTGCTCTGGACTGGGGTGATGGATCTGTTTGCTCAGGTGATTGTGCCTCAGGCTGAGGCAGTGGGGTTCTGGGTTGAGACAATGGTATGCTGAAGGGAAGCAATGGGCCCCCAAGGTGATGGTGCTCCTAATTTAAGTCGTGGTCTCCAGACTGAGATGCAGTGGGTCCCCAAGATGAAGAAATAATGCCCTTAGTTGAGGTGATTGCCCCTAGATTTTGATCATGAGGTTCCAGGGTGAGGAGACAGAATCACAGGTTGAAGTTATAGTGCCCCAGATTAAGGCAATGAAGCTCCATGCTTAGGTGACAGTTTCCCATGTTGGGATAACAGTGTCCCATATCAAGTTGATGGTGCCCCAGATTGTGATGGTAGTGCCTTGGGTTGGGATAATGGCATTCCTGTTTGATGTGCTGGCAGCCCATAAGGACTGGAGGGGGACTGACTGGAGGGGGACCCAGGCAGAGTGAATGGTGCCCCAGGCTGAGGTGATTGAGCCTCTTTAAGGCAATGGTGCCCCATATCAAGACAATAGGACCAGAGGTCAATGTGATGGGCCCCTGTGGGATCTCAGCACCTCAGGACTGAGGTGCTGAGTCACCGAGACCACCCTTGGGGGGCTCGGGAGTCCTGGAATGTTGCCAGAAGTGTCTGGTGGCTGGACTTTGATCCTACACAGGAGACGACACTTGTATGAGGATAGGAGGATTTCACCGGAGTGAATGGTGAAGGGATAAGTTAATTAGAGAGTGAAACACAGGGTTTAGGATTTCTGTACAGGGGGGTTTAGAGAAGTAAGATGGAGGAATTGGGGCGTGTCCTGTCCTTCTTCTTCTTCTTCTTCTCCTCCATCTTCTGTGGTGATGGTGGCACTTTGGGATTGGTCATTACTAAAAGTGCACTGGTCAATAAGGGTGAAAGGTATTGGGGAAAAATGATAAATATTGTACACGTAACTTTGGGTATAAAGATAGGTGACCGCCCGGAGGGCAAGGGAGTGTGCTCATGGCTGGCTGCTGAGCAGACCTCTGTCGGGCTGAGAGAAAATCTTTTAGATAAACAATTAATAAACACTGAGACCGAGAAAAGAACTGAAGCCTCTTCTTGTCCTTTGAAACGTGGGCTGCCCCAAGGCCACCCCGGGCCTTTCCAGGCCATCCAAACAGCCGAAAATCGGACAGGCCCCTACATTGTAGTGCCAGGGTTGCAGTACTGGGTGATGTATCCTGAGGAAATGGAAAGGGGAAAATTATCTGGAGGACTTCTAGGGAAGCGTCATCCAAATACTTGAGGTTAGATCTGGACCCTTCCCCAAGCCACCTTGAACTTCAGTACAAAATGAAACTTCAGGCAGTTCCCTTACTTCTGGCACTGAGTAGGTAAGTGGTGATTACCTGCTGGTGATCTGCCCCTGAAAAGCAGTAGTTTCCTGAGTAAGGATGGGAAACCTTACAGCTCTTTCAAAGATATCAGCTGCAATATCATATCTCAATAATAGCAAAGTTACTTTTTAACAATGAAGGAAAGAATTATGTGAAAATAAAGACTTCCAGATTACTGATCCACATATTCAAAATACAAAATTCAGCTTTACTTTGGCTCCATTATTCAGCAGGAAACAGATTTAATGACATGATCACATTTTTTGCTGAGCAAACTGAATTTTGAATTAAATCAGGGCTGTGCAGCCAAATCAACTATTGTGTCTATTGTCCTATTTCTTTTATATTTTATTTCTTTTCACTTGGCACAAACACAGGCACATATGTATGGATGTATGTTTGCATACACACACATACACACATTTTTGTACATACATGTAGCAAATGTGTCAGAACACTACAAGAAAAGAAAGAACTCTCTCAAATAATACAACTGAGTACGTCTAAGTTAACCAGAGTCAAGTCCTACTTGTGCTACACAGCGTTTAATGGAGGTTCTGCAAACTACATTGACTAAATTTTTATACTTGTCATGTGTTTTCCTCTTATTTTTCTGGCACCTCTCCCAGTTCACTGTTAAAATGTTGAATAATGACAACTGCAGCTTAAATAAATGGAAAGCATACTTGGAAAACGTGCTACAAAATGCTGAGCCTTTGCTGACCTCGCCACGTGAGGTCTTAGGTTCCTTACATTGGATACTGAATGGGTGCTTTTGTCATTTTTTCCTGTGTGCCAACTTCCTGACTGCAAATATGCAAAATATATCACCACTGTCTTAAAAGGTGTAGCAAAAATTTAAATCAGCTAATATTAGAGCAACTTACATATTTTGTACATTTAAGATAGTGAGAAGTATAACATCCAATTTCCATTTCTCTTGCTCTAGGATTCCTATGACTGCTTCTAACAGTGTTAGTTTTGCAGATTTTTCTGGTTTGTCACCAGGTTTATAAGTTCACAAGCAGTTCTGGGTTTTGTGCTCTGAACATTAGAAATTTCTATAAACTTCTAGTATGACTGTAACTGCAATGCAGCACCACAGTAGTTACAAAAAAGCATGTAATTAATTCAAAATTGTAAGTATGCTAAAATATAAACTACATAAGCACTATACAGACCTCTTTTTTTTGCCTATAATGTAACTTTTTTATTTGTTCTAATTGAGAAGTCATAACTTGTTTTAGTCCTTTTATAGCAATGGGAGAGCTAGAAAGGCTGACAAAACAGAAATAAAATGTGAAAAAGCCTACAGGAAAAGTATTCCTTTTAATCTTGCCTAAATGTCTGAAAGTGCAAATTCATTGAGGTTTGCAGTACTGTGAAGGTGGAAGTTGTCACTAAAGGCAGCTGCAAAACTGTTCAAATCAGTGAGGTTTTTTCTAGGGTAAAAAAGATAAATTACAAAGATAAATGATACTTCTAGCTTAAAGGAAAATAGTGAAGATGCTGAATCCTCGCCCAAATCAGACATCATTTATCTTTTAAAATAAGTAATTGTCTTATCTCTCTAAGAAAGATATTTGCAGTAATGCTTGGATAAGAAGAATTTGAGGAATTTGAATCTCTTTTCTCATAAACTAGTTCTATGACTGAGTAAACAGTTACAGAAGGAGCCTATAGTAATCCCCAGTTCACAAAATTGACCTCATTGAAGTCCTTTTGTACAGAAAAGTAATTTTTAAAGTACAAAAGGGGAAGTTCAAATAACACTGAGGAAAACTTGAAAATTGCTATTAACTTCAGTAGAGCTAGGATATCATCTAAAATATTAGGAATTGTATCTTAGGTTGAAAAGTCATAGAAACTTACTAAGAGCTAAAAGAAAAAGAATCAAATCTTCTTCTAGCTCTATGGATATACACTTGAGTTGATTTAGACATATCTAATTCAGGATATGATGTGTAAATCCTGGCTAAAATAGGTGGGATTACTCATTCAGACAAAAAGTGGCTTTGTGAATAAGCACTGCAGGACTAAATTGTTATTGCAGGTAGGTTTGTTTTTTTTAATCTTCCTCTCCACAACTGAGAATTAATACTGTAAGAAAATACTCTCTGTTTACACAGGACTATCAACACTGCATGCTTTGCTTCAGGTTAATTTAAAAATTCAATTGCCTTAAGTAACTTTGACAGTGGCCCAGGCAGTTTCCTGAATGCATTTGCAGTAGGTCTCTGGTTTCTTGTGTGGATCTTTATTAAGATCCCAGAGTAGATCTTGAACTCAGTCCAAAGTCCTGGATATTCTGAAATCTTTGATGAGTAAAGTGTGTGCTGGGAGATGGATATTTGTTTTCTATTTTCCACCTGATGAGAATAAAATAACTTTATAAGAAACCTTCAGGCATGTTGGGCCTTATCCAAAAGCTTTCAGACTCTGCAAAAATCTCTGCTGGTTTTAATGGTCTTATGTATTGAAAAAAACCCTGGTCCCAAAGCCCTTCAGTCCATCATCAGGATGTTTTACCACATAGTAATTCACATGGGAAAGGACTGCCATTGCAATAGCATTTTCACTATTATGATTTGATGATTTTTACCTTTAATCACATTAGACATGTTACTTAAATAATCAGTTTTGGATACTCTGTGAATTGTCTGAACTAGCATTTAAAAGGATTTTGTGCAATTTAATATACACTAAATAGAACAAACTGTAATAGAATTATATTTTATCTTACTAAGAACTAAGTTACAGTAAGGATTTTGGATCAGATTAAGGATCAGTGTCTCCTCTCTCTCCAACCGGGGCCCTAAAATCACTTTATAACCACTTTTTGTGATTTTGAGAGGAAATACAAATGCAAACCTCTAATATGCAAACCTCTAATACACACAGGCAGGTATATATGGACACCAGCCCATCAGACACTGTGAGTTAGGTTAGAAACAGCTTAGAAAATATTGTGATGGAGTAAAACATTTGTTGTAACCCAGAATCCTGACTAGCTCCATGCTGTTCTGTGCCCGTTTCCATCACAGTCCTGCACCATGAGCTGACATGCAATTCCCTATTACAAGTGCTGCTCCAGGGCTATAACAGACTTTCTGACACCTGCACTATTCATGCTTAGAGTCCTGCCTTGCTTAGCATTGCAGAAGCTCAGGGGAGTTTGGTGTCTGGTTTTATCAATGGTGCTTTTTTGCACCGTAGAAAGTATAAGGAAATGTAAAAACTCACAAGATCAGAGCATTGATTGGCTAGTAGGGTTCATTTGACAGAAATAACTTTTTTAGAGAGCATCAACAAATAAATCACTACTCCAACCTCTGCAACAATAACTGTGTTTAAAAAGTAAAATTCAGGGCTTTGTTTTAGTTTTTACACCTCAACTAACAGATCAGTGGCAATCTTATCAGCTGCTTACCAGTATACTTCTATCTCTAAACACTTCTATAGAGTTTACAGCTATCAGTTCTTAAAATAAAGCCCATTAGCAAATGCTTGTAAATCCACTTTGGTATAGTGTGGCTTCTGTAAGGAAAGCATTGCCATTTACTCCTGCTCTTGAAAAATGTGGAATATGTAAAAATTCTCTTAAGAAAGGATGCTCTTTTATGTTTGATCTTTGTATACTTTCAAGACTAATCAAGAAGAAGGGAGATTTAATCCTTGAAAAAGATAGCAGCTAAAAAGCAAGCTCTAAGTGATGTCCATGTATTAGAAAAACAAATTACTTGTTGGTGGAATTGCACTATCAATGTTTAGGGCGTGATATGCTTCAGTGATCTCAGACCTAGCAGGAGGTAAACCAAGCTTGGGGAAAATGATGTACCACTGATAGTAGACACAAAGAATGAAGAATTTATGGGACACATGGACATTTGGCAGAACTCCCAAGGTAAGGAAGAAACCAATAAACCCAACTCAGCAATTGTGCTGAAATCAGTTCCAACTTGATAAAAGGTAATTCCTGCAAAGGGAGATCACAACCACCAATTCAAGGACCACTGACCCAAGAAATCCACCAAACTAAAAGAAGGCTGAGCATACAGACGGATTAGCATGGGAAATGAGAATGATTAGCCAATAGAGGACAAAATACTAATTAATAAGAGAACTATGGAACTTGTAGACAATGAACACTAATTCCTTTGTTTGCTAACATATATAAATATTAATAAGTTTTGATATTTGGTGTGCTTGATTTGTTGAATACCACTGAGCACTCAGACTTGCACAACTCAGAAATAAGTAGTCAGTGTCTTTCTTGAGTGTGTAATTATTGGCTTGTTGCACACTGGGTAATGAAGCTGATTTTTGCAGACAACCCTCTGAAGATATCAGGGCCTCCCAATTCAACTGAGTTGACAAATTTGGTGGAGCTGTAGCTGTGCCGCACCTATAGCAACATGAACATGCGTCCCAAGCACAGCTGAAATATGGCAAGCCTTGCACCCTCCCAGGAATTTGTTCTCAGATCTAAAACAAACAGATATAAAATATACAACAGAGGGAGGGTACTGACTGGAGGGCTGGCATGCTTCTGTTGGGGTGGTGAGGCTGTGTTTCTTTAGCATCACTGTTCAATCAACTTTTTATTTCTGAAGTCCAGTTATTTGTGACTTCCTTTGGCTGATCAGAGGGGAGCAGGCAGAGGGGTGCATAGTGCACACTCCGGATCTCCGAGATGCCGCTCGCCAAGGCTTTTGTCCCAATTTCTGGTTAGGGCCTCGATGATCCGGTCTGATCACGCCGGGTCCCTCGGGGCCTAGCCCCCGTGGCGGGGAGGCGTTCCGTGGCATTCCGCGCAGTCAAGCTCCGCACTGCAGCCCGCGGGGATTGCCCTCGCTTCGTCCCAGCGTACCCGTTTCCTGGCCAGCGCCTGGGGACGCCTCCAGCCCCGCCACGGCGGAGCTCCCTGCCTCGCAACACAGTACTAGACGTTCCGGCCGGGCCCCGCCGTGGGGCGGTGCGGCAGGCGCACATGTCCCGGGCCCGCCCGCCCGGCAGGCACCGCCCCCGCCTCCGCCCCCTGCCCGGCCGGACACCGAGCGGCGCGGCGGGGCCTCCCCGGCTGCTGCCACGGCGCTCGGCTCCCGCCGCCCAGCGCGGGGCAGCGCTGCCGCCAGAAAGCGGCCCGGCCGCCGCGCACCCTCCTGCCGCTGGGCATGAGCTCCGGCTCCCCCGGCGGCCGCAGCGGTGCCAGTGGCGGCGGCGGGCGGCGAAGGAGGCGGCGGCGGCGGCGGAGGAGAGGGGGGGCCCCGGGAGCGGCGACCTTCGCAGGGGGCTGCCGCGGCGGGAGATGCGCTTGCTCCCAGCGGCGCCAGGAGCAGCATGTTCCCCGGTGCCGACAGCGCTAGCAGCACGGCCGGGCAGCCCGAGGCGGCGGGGGCCGCCGCCCCCGGCCCGCTGGGCTCGCACGGCCCCGGTGGCGAGGCGCGCCGCCGCAGCGCCCCGGCGGCCGCCGCTGTGGTCGGCGGCGGCGAGGAGGAGGCGGCGGAAGACGAGGAGGACGAGGATCCCGGATCATCCCGTTTCGTGCTGGCGGCGGGACTGGGGCTTCTGGCTGTGTCCGTCGTCCACCTGGGGCAGGAGCGGGCCGAGGCGGGGGGCGGCGGGCCGCCGTGCCTGGCGCTGCTGCTGCTCCGCCTCGCCCTCTACGTGGGCTGCGCCGCCGCTGCCGCCGCGCTGGGCACCCTGATCGTCCTGATGTGCCGCGGCCGCCGCCGCCTGCCGCCGCCGGACTTCGCCGCCGTGGCTCCGGTCCGGCCGGTCGCGGGGGTGAGTAGCGGGAGGGGAACGGAGCGGAGCGGGCGGTGGCCGCGGCGCGCCCTCCCTGCCCGGCGGTGGGCGGGGACGGCGCGGCCCTCGCTCCGCCGTGGAACGGCGCGCCACCCGGACCCCGTGTCCTGCTGTCCTACCGCGGCCGCAGGAGCCTGCCCGCGCTCTGCCGCCCGGCGGGGCTTTAAATGACCAAAGTTGTGTTGGACGGTAGCAGGCGCAGCGGAAAAATCAACACTTTGCTCCGGAGAGACCTCCGGATTGCGAGAATGCTCGCAAGGTGGTTCCCTGTGTTCGGTCCACAGTGGCCGTGTCTCAAATCCTTTTCTGCTCCTCCCATTGAAATGTCACTGGTAAAAGAGAGACTTGGTCGAAGAGGCAGCTTAGTGTTCCTTTAATGCGTTCTCTGAAGTCGGACAGCTTCAGATAGTGTTATCATAGTGCTATTTTGTACTCAAGCCGTTGCAGAGCTCTATGCAAAAGGGAAACAATTTCATTTTCTGTACATATTCCAAAATGTACTAGCGCACAAGCTCTTTGTAGCTCACAGCTTAGTATTTTTCGGGTTCTTCTGAATGGGACTGATAGCACGAGGCATTTGGAAACTTTCCTCCCATCCACAGCCCTGTTCCCCATCATTCAGTGCTTGGGAGCTGATCCTAGATGAGCCTGCAAAAATACCGCTGAAAATTTAGAATCTGCCCACAGTCCTGCTTTGCAGTGGGTCACAGGGATGTGCTGTTGAATGTTACAGCTGGCAGCTCCAGCCTGGAGCCCTTGGCCCCTCACGGTGACTTGTAGGTGTGTTAGCACTTGAGCTGCCGCAGCAATAAATAGACTGTACTGCGTAAGTGCTATTTCCCTTCAGTAATGTTGGGATACTTGAGAGCGCTCTGAGAAGGAAAAGGGAGGGAATTCGTGTCGCCCGGGTGTGCAGCCCGGCTATTCTGGTAACCCAGTTTGTTACATTTGGTACACGCACCCTTCTCGGCAGTAAGTAAGTAGCGCTGTCACGTGTGCCTGGGGCTGCAGCCCATGCCTCTGAGCTTGCCGGCAGGGCAAGAACCCAATACAGATCACTGGCTGAAACTGTCGTCTTTCTGTCTTTTCAAGTTGCTGACAACCTGTAGTAATGGTTTATTCCTTCATTCTTTGACCTAGGGAGAGAAGCAGCCTGTGTTTGGGAGCAATGTGCTTTTCCTGTCTGCATTTAATGGAAGCCGGCAGAGTATTGTTGCCGGTAGGGATCGTTTGGCTGGGCTTTGTTGAATTCAGTGAATAATACAACTTGTGAAGGTGCATTCAGGATATGTGTGTGGCTCTGTCTGATACTCATTTTGTCTTATTGGTAGAATTTTTTAAACATCCTCTTTGCTTTGAACACTCAACATCATACTCAGCTTTCTGAAGGAAGGGAAGAACAAATAATGTGTATGAGCGTTAAGGTGGGAAGTAAGAAGGTATAACACACAAGTGGTAAGCAAAAGGTGGGTACAGCTAGGGATTGTTCAGCTGGATTTTGTCAGAGGAGTGCTAGGTAACAAATGTGTGTTAGGTGCATAAGCACCTTCTAGTAAAGGACTATGTGCTTTTGTTTTTAGCCCTCTAGTTATGTTACACCAAACGGAAAAAATATGTAAGTGGATCGATTGATTATCAAAACAACAATTCCTGTTGCTTTGAGATTTACAAGAATAGATGTTTCTGTGTCAATGCCATAGCTCCAGTGGCATTTATGTACTTCTGTCCTTATCTGAGCATCAGGTGAGTTAGCTTACTTTTACACAGTACCAAACATATCTGTACATAAACTTAGCAATCAAAATCTCCCTGCTGACGCAATGAGGAGCAACATTCAGGATTGTGAAACAGCCAATTTAATTGGGGAAGCCAAAATTTGAAGGAAAAAAAAAAAAGATATTAATTTCTTTGTCTCCTCCTTTGTGAAAAATGTAAGCCTACTGAAAAACATAAGCCTACAGAACAGCAGTGGAAGTAGAACTGTCCAGACACAAATAGCCACCTCTGCAACTGCACCATCTGCACTTTCTTTTTGTGATGTGTTACTGTGCATTTCCCTTGAAGATGTTTTGTTCATCTGTTGGATTTGTATGTATAAATAGTGCACACCTGCTGTTGTGTTATCTAATTTATAGTGTTTGCATTTATTGTAGCTCTATGGGATGTGTTTGTTGTTTCAGAAGGGAATTGAAATTTGGTATTTAAAATTCACTGGTAAGGCAGCAGTACCTGCTAGAACCCTTTTCCCTGGATTGTTTTGTTACCCTCTCCTTGACTCCATTCAATTTTTTCTTTCCTCCCTCTTTGCACTGTTCCCAAAAGTTTACTTACATGAAGGGGATGTTCAAAAAAGGAGTGAGTCTTTTTACCCTTTCTATTTAGAAGATGTAATGCCAGGCATCTTAATTGGGTTTCTCATACCTTCAATTTATAGTTTTATTGATTTCTTTCTGGTTCCAAGTGGCTTCAGGACTGAAAAGCTTCTTGAAGAGTTTTTCTGAACATGATTTTGTATACATGTAGCAGACTTTCTAATTGGAGCTTCAGCAAAATGTAGGTGAAGAAAATAAAATTGTCTAGATAGGCAGCATATAGAAATGTAGGCCATTCACTAAAACTTCCTAATTTAGTCTTTTAATTTTACATCCTTTTGCATTTACACTGCTTTTTTATTATTCAGTTGTTGCTCTCATGCTTTTCATAGAGCCTTATGATCCTTTTGTCTTTTCTGGGAGCCAGTAGTAGTATGACAGTAAAGCTATAATTTTTTTCAGCCTTGTTTTTTCTTCTCCTCAAGAATAAGGAAGAACTACCTGGTGGTCTAATAATTGAAAAAATGTAAGGTAAAAACCTTATTATGACTGGCATCTCACTCTTCATGTGTTTTATGTACGAAATTTAGACAATTCACTTTTCAGTCTTTGTGATATTTTTCACATGGGGTTAACAAATGAGGAAACACTAAGTGTTCAGGAATAAATGTTTACTCTGGTTGTAGTCAGACTCAGTTCTTGGAAAGCTAGTGGGAGTACTCTTGACCAACTTCAAAGGGGAGTTGAATGGAGTCCCTCCTGCTGAGCTGAATAAAGGGAGGTTTTGTACATTCTCAACTCAGCAACCACTGAGCATGTGAGAGTTCAGTGCTGTTGATTTTCATGGTTTGTGCAAGTGAAACCAATATGAGCGAGGAAGTACAGTGGTGCAGGTTTGGATTTCAGAAGAGCAAGGTACATATATTTTTCTTCCATTTTGCCTGAAGTTCCAACTAGAGAAGCAATATTTTCGAACATAAAGCTGTGCTTTGTCCATTTTTTGTGTAACTCCTTTGGGACTTGAAAGGTCAAGACTTCCTTCTGAAGTCAGGTATCTCAGAAAGAGCACTTGAAATCTGCTGAGAATTGCAAAGCAAGCTGTGTGATTTATATCCCTATGATAAATTGTGCTTTCAATGTATTTTTTTGTAGCTCTGTTCATAAAAACTATCTGGGCAGTCTCCTGACTTCCACATAAAAATATCTCTTGTTGGAAGAGAGGTGCACAGGCAACTCATAATAAAGTTTTACTTAATACTTTAAGTACTTGCAGGTACTGATAATACTGGTAAATAGTTTCTATTGATATTGAAATAATAGGAATTGAATGAGTTCCTTGAATTGTACATTATATTATTGTCAGGTATTTTTCAGCACTTTGCAGGAGCTGTTTTAGGACAAGATGATTCGTGGTGGTGGAGAACAGCAAAATGCAAGGCTGCAAAAAGGCATGATGGCCCAATTGTACTTTAGTGAGAATGTCTGTTCTGTCTGTTTTAAAATTCACTTCTCAAGTACCAGTGGACTTGTTCATAGCAAAGATAGCCCTGGGTTAGAACATATGTAACCCTTTAAAATTCAAGTTTGCTTCCAAAACTCCTTTTACCTTGTGTGGTTGTAGAGGGAGATGGCTTTGACTCATGTGAAGAGCCATGTTAACCAAGGTAGTGGGAAGGGAAAGGAAAACTTTTCCCACGTTCGTGTGAGTTGTTTCTCTGCCAAAAAAACTGGCAGAGATGGGGTTTTCTTTTCAGCATAATGTTTTGACTCTGATTCAAAGCAAAAGCTCCAAGTAACAGAGAGTTGGGTTATCAACTTCTTTTAAATAATGCAAAAAACAATGATTCGTTTGTTAGATTTAAGTACTGCATTTTAAATTCAGATTAAGTGAATGATACTCTGTATAGAGAAGGATCTACCTGGTCTTTCTGCAACACTAACAGAAGGATAGTCAATGTGCTTTTTTTCTCCAGTGAAAAGGGTACATGGATTTTAATGTCCTGTCTTTAGTTTCCTACAATTAACAGTTGTCAATTATTTTTAGTATTTCTTTAAAACTCATCTCCTGACATATTTGGTCACTATTGTTTACTACAGTTTAATAGCTCCCAATTATAAGAGAGTAAACTAACACTCTCCCTTTCTGGCCCTAAAGCCAAATCACATTACATGTGATCATGTTTTATGTTCCTAAAGCCTCCTTCCATCCACGAACGTGTATTTTTGTGAATTTGCCATTAGTGCAGGGGGCGTGGGTAAAGCTTTTTTTCATTGGATCAGGTTGTCTTTGAAGTATCTGGATCCTGGAACGTAGTACTGCTTTTTATCCAATCTGTAGGAGGATGTATAGTGAAATGGAAATGGTCCCAATCTTTCAAATGTGATGGCAGCTTGACTGAGGTTGAGTATTTGTCATAGTAGCCGAGCTGAGTGCTCTGCCCTTTGTGAAGAGCATAAGGGAAGCAGAGAGAAAGAACACAGGGTTTTATTTTCCTTCTCTGTTGGACTTTTGCCATGAGATGAAGCATGTGAAGGTAAGCTTGGAGGAGCCCCAGCAGCTGTGGAAAGTGGAAGGTTTGCCATCTGTGGGCAAAAATTTCAAGTGGGATGCAAAAGAATTCTTGAGGCAATAAGTAGTTTGGAGGAACTGTGAGGGAGAGGAGAAGCTGCCTAACCCCTTCAAATTTTGATCTGTATGCCTTAGTAAGAGTTTAAAAGCATTTATGTTTTTTTCTAAATCTAAAACCAAGCATCTTCTATGGTCTGTCTCATTCTCTGACTGCACAGGGGATATTTAGAGCTCTGATATTGCAGGATTTTTTTAAAAACAACAGCAGTCTCTGGTTGTGGCACTTTTATCACACTTTGGACTGTTTTGGGCTTGCAAACAGATATTCTGATCTAGTGCCAGTCTTTTAATTGATGGTTTGTTTCTGGATTGAAAGGAGAAGATATGTTTAGTGTGTTTTTAACAGAACTCAGAGTCTCATGCATTTATTCTTAGTTCTGTCTCATTTATAGGCAGGTCAATAATGAGCCTTTGTTGATATGGTTGAGTTTACTACTAGGAAAGTCATGAAATCAAAATAATAAAAATATATTTTAGCAATTTCTACCAATTCCATGAATATTTTAAAATGTTAAGGGAACGTTGCATGAATTGCAAGTGTTCTGCTATAGTTCAGCAAGGGCCTGTGGTTTGGACATTTCTGGTACAGTTTATTTTTAGGGATCTGTGGAACATCTGTTATTATTTGGGATTTATAAGCATTTTCAGAATTGGAACTTTGTTAGGACTGCATATGTTGATGACCTGCAGGTGTAACTTTGGAGTGATAACTTTATTACAGGAGTCTGACCTCAGGAAATGAAATGTTTTTCAGACTCTGATACTCACTCCTTTGTCCCATAACTCTTTAGCAGTGAGCAGACTTAGTTTTCCACACATTTTTCTTCATCATGTATGTTTAGAGAGTTCTTTTATTCATCATGTATATTTAGAGATTGCTTGTTTTGTCATGCGGTCCTTTCTGATTCCTTTCATTGGATCCTTTTTTGTCAGCTCTGCATTTTATTGTTCTCGACATTTAATTTTCTCAATTTTGTGTTGGATTGACATCTCATATTTTGCTGTGAATGGGCTGTTTTTACCTTTGTAGGGACTGCACATGAACAGTGTTCTATGATTCAAAACATAACTAGGGAGCTAGCTCATTTCTCCTGATAACCAAGCTCTGCTGAGTCAATAAGGATGGATGGTGGGCTCCTAGAGATCTTACTGCCCAAGTCTCTTGCAGGGAGATCCTAAGGGTGGCTATAAAACCTCTGTAATAAGGTCAAGAGTGAAGACATCCTGCATTCAAGGTATGCTTTGACATTGAAAATAGTGTAGGCATGTATCAGAAACATTCTGAAAATCACATAAAGTTCTCTTGTATTGGCAAGTCTTGGGTTTCTTGCTCTTTGCAAAGCACAGCAGCAGATGTGTCATGGTTTGAGCCTGGCACAGAGCCAGTGCCCCCTATGAAAATGCCTCACTCTGGTGTTTGCTGTGAGATGTGACTAGGAATAAGCAAAACAGGCTCTAACTTAAACATAAAGAACACTTTATTATCTAAACTACAGGAAAATAGGGAAAGACCATAAGGAAAAAGGAAAAAAAAGAATTGAAAACTTTACAAAAAAAAACTACTTTTCTCTCTCTCCACTACCTGACTTTCTCAATCTGATACATTCTCTCAAATCATTAACTGCTCAGTTTTGGCTTCACACTTTAGTATACTCAAACTGCAGTTCATGAAGAGGAAAGGAGTCCTTCTTGTTCTATAGGCTTCCCTTGCCCTGGAAACACACTGAAACTTCGTGTGCTTCTCTGTCACTTCGGCACCGCTCGGAAAAAGTCTTTTTGCCGCTTGTGACATCTTCTTTCTATGCCCAGTGCTCTCACTACTGACGCATGGACAGAGCTGCTCTTAGGGTTGTCTTTTAAGGATGCTTTGTCTCACTCTAAAAAGGCACAGTCTCTGCTTTGGGACATCTGTCCCCCCCATATTTTTCTAACCCCCTGAGGCCGGGGGGTCTTCACGAAGAACTCTCTTGGTTTTGAGCCACTGCGTCCTCCTAAGTGCAGTCTGTGTCACAGGAACAACTGAGTCCATGGCCACAAGAAAAGTCCAGCCAAAAGGCTACTCCAAATAATTTCTTCTCATTCAATCATCTCCACGTTCTTCGGGCTAGGTCTTTGTCTCATCTCATCTCTTATCTCCCTTCTTATTCAGGTTCGAGGAGGATTAGCATTTTTGCAAGGCCCCAATCATGAAGGAAAGGGTTAAAAGTTTCAGTCTCTGTCTATCTCAGAATGCTGGTACTCTCACAGGTGCTGCTGCTCCGCCGGCCAGGCTGCACTCTTCCCTCCCCCTTCTCCTCCCGGGCTGGCTACTATCATATTCAGACGCCGGCTCTCCTCTCTCTCCCTCCTGGGGGGGGGGGAATGGCTGCCCGATGTCTCTTGGGGCTCCACCACCCTTCCATCTTTGAGAGCTTTCTCACTCCCATCTCTGTCCAGGCCCCGGGCCTACCGCATGGCTGCCCCTCTCCCGCTCAGCAGCAAGGCTGGACAGGGGAGGGTGATCTGACCTCTTCGAAGCGACGTCCCAAGAGAGAGTGCCAAGGGCAGTGCCCTGCTTTTTAACCCCTGTGTATTCTCGGAGGTGTGTCTAAACCCCACTGGCTACACCAGGTGCCAGTCTCAAACTCAAAACCTTCATTGGTTTGACCACAGCTTTCCAGAATTCTCACTTCTTCCTGGTCAAACCACCACATTCCACCCTTCACCTCCGAGAATACACTTTCTAAAATTATCAACAGAATTACAAAACACTTCTACACAACAATACTCTACATTCACTATCTATCTACCTTAACTTAGTACATGCTTTTTCTTATTCTTCTTGGTCTCATCTCACAGCTTTATCTCATCATTCTCTCGTAATTCGATTCCCGGTCAGGGAACCAAAAATGTCATGGTTTGAGCCTGGCACAGAGCCAGTGCCCCCTATGAAAATGCCTCACTCTGGTGTTTGCTGTGAGATGTGACTAGGAATAAGCAAAACAGGCTCCAACTTAAACATAAAGAACACTTTATTATCTAAACTACAGGAAAATAGGGAAAGACCATAAGGAAAAAGGAAAAAAAAGAATTGAAAACTTTACAAAAAAAAACTACTTTTCTCTCTCTCCACTACCTGACTTTCTCAATCTGATACATTCTCTCAAATCATCAACTGCCCAGTCTTGGCCCCACACTTTAGTATACTCAAACTGCAGTTCATGAAGAGGAAAGGAGTCCTTCTTGTTCTATAGGCTTCCCCTGCCCTGGAAACACACTGAAACTTCGTGTGCTTCTCTGTCACTTCGGCACCGCTCGGAAAAAGTCTTTTTGCCGCTTGTGACATCTTCTTTCTATGCCCAGTGCTCTCACTACTGACGCATGGACAGAGCTGCTCTTAGGGTTGTCTTTTAAGGATGCTTTGTCTCACTCTAAAAAGGCACAGTCTCTGCTTTGGGACATCTGTCCCCCCCATATTTTTCTAACCCCCTGAGGCCGGGGGGTCTTCACGAAGAACTCTCTTGGTTTTGAGCCACTGCGTCCTCCTAAGTGCAGTCTGTGTCACAGGAACAACTGAGTCCATGGCCACAAGAAAAGTCCAGCCAAAAAGCTACTCCAAATCATTTCTTCTCATTCAATCATCTCCACGTTCTTCGAGCTAAGTCTTTGTCTCATCTCATCTCTTATCTCCCTTCTTATTCAGCTTCGAGGAAGATTAGCATTTTTGCAAGGCCCCAATCATGAAGGAAAAAGTTAAAAGTTTCAGTCTCTGTCTATCTCAGAATGCTGGTACTCTCACAAGTGCTGCTGCTCCGCCGGCCAGGCTGCACTCTTCCCTCCCCCTTCTCCTCCCGGGCTGGCTACTATCATATTCAGATGCCGGCTCTCCTCTCTCTCCCTCCTGGGGGGGGGGAATGGCTGCCCGATGTCTCTTGGGGCTCCACCACCCTTCCATCTTTGAGAGCTTTCTCACTCCCATCTCTGTCCAAGCCCCGGGCCTACCGCATAGCTGCCCGTCTCCCGCTCAGCAGCAAGGCTAGACAAGAGAGGGTGATCTGACCTCTTCGAAGCGACGTCCCAAGAGAGAGTGCCAAGGGCAGTGCCCTGCTTTTTAACCCCTGTGTATTCTCAGAAGTGTGTCTAAACCCCACTGGCTACACCAGGTGCCAGTCTCAAACTCAAAACCTTCATTGGTTTGACCACAGCTTCCCAGAATTCTCACTTCTTCCTGGTCAAACCACCACAAGATGTTACCTAAGGAAAGAGCCAGTTACATAGAGCACTGTATCCTCTCCCAAGCTGTTAATTCAAGTGGCTAAAAAGATAAAGAAATCATGTATTTATGAGGGGAACAGATTTGTGTTGTGTCTATGGGAGGTTTTTGTGACCAGTCATTCTATACCATTTTTCCCCTATTAAATATGCACAGTGAAACAGAACAAGTTAATGGTAATAAAATGAATGATGATGGGTTTTGTGGTGCTCTTGAAAACAGAACACCCTAGAAAATGTGTGTATGGTAAAAAGTCATGTGAGGGAGGGTATAGCAATAGGCCTCTCAGGAGTTTCTCTCTGGTTGCTAAGCTGAGACTCTGCAGCTCAGGCATGATTTTGTGCTGGCTTTTCTGGCATGCCAGCAATTTAGTTTTCATGCCATATGGCTCTTTTGGCCTTGAAGTATAGACCATAGGTTCTTGTCATCTCTTTTTACAGAGGAGGAGAGTGTGGAAATGTTCAGTAAATTGGGGCTATGCCTGTACCTTGAGAATTCATTTAAGGCTTTATTTTGATGGCAATATTAAAAATTCCAGCTCAGGATAATGCTCCACTTCTTGCTGAGCAGTGATTTGAATGCTAACTTACCAATTATTTCTTAGCTGTACTGATAGAATGAAAGAAGTACCCGAGAAATGTTTCATTTTCATATTCTTATTCTTATCTGTCTGGTATTCTATGAAATCTCAAGTGAAGAAAGTTCTATCCTGATTACAAAGTTTTTACACTGCTGCAGTTTTACCAGTTTTAAACAGCTAAGATTGAAGATCCCCATATGATAAACAGTTTACATATTTCAGGAGCTACTACATTAGTAGAAATAATGAGATATCATAAAATAATTACCAAGATAATGATGCTTAAGATAACAGGATTAACATTCTTTAAGTATGTTGACTTTTAAATTGGTAGTTATGGTATCTGTTAATGCTGACTGTGACAGATACATATGTGCCTTGTAATCTTAAATAGACTATAAGTAAAGATTAAAAAATAACTCTTGTGAACATAAATTTGTTTTTGCATCATTAGTTGAAATAATGTTGGGATAATAACATCTCTATGAAGTAATATGTGGATAAGAACACATCTATCCATATCTGTTAAATATGAATTTATGAAGAGCTCAGTGAAGTATTGTTTGAGGCTGTGACTCTTTGTTATCAAGGTCCAGTCTGATATTAATGTATGTTTTACAAAGATAAGAGGAAAGGTAATACGGCAACAGTGGGAGGAAAAAGTAACTATGAGCAACTTGTTGATTTGTGTATGCTGAATTAGATGCAGCCTTTCCCTTTTAGATCCGTGATTGAACTGTCTCATCCACAATGCCCATTTATATTGTGGCATCTGTTGTGATCTCTGCTCTAGTTTTGAGATAATGTAATAGGAATAATTGTAAATTTTTCTCTGCTTCTGGCCTTAATTCCATGGCAGAGTAAGGCTGCATGTGGTGTGCCTATAGCAGGTGCCTGGCTTTTTGCTGCTCTGTTTTAAAAATTGCATTTGATACAAAGTGTTGCAAATGAATTTCTTGATAGTGGAAGGTACTCCTGTGTTCTCTGTGCTTTGCCATTTAATAAGTATTGTTGCTGAAATAATTTCTTAATTCTTTTTCATTTAACATTTATTGTTGTCTTCAGAGCTAATTTAAAATTACTTATATAGTTTAAATGAATAAATGACATTTCCTTAAGTTTTGAATCTGTAGGAGACTGAACCTAGGACAAAATTTCAGGTTCAATGTCAGCCTTTTTTTTCCTTGACCAATTCAGACTGTTGTTTTCTTCATCATAAATAGTTTTCAAAAGTTTCAAACAATGAGTGCTGTTCAGAAGTCTACAGGAAATGCACACATCCTTTTTTTTTGGCCTCTAAGCAAAGTCAAAACTGAAGAAAACTTGAAGTGTTCCAGGAAACAGGCCTCCCTGTTTGTTAGCAACCTCATTCTTAGCATGTACATTTAAAATGTTCTCCACCCCTACCCCTTCAAGTCCTTTTGTTAAGTTTTATTTATGTTTCAGTCTGGTTTCTGTCATTACTTACCAATGAAATCCACAGATAGGAACCCAATTGTCTTGACACCAATTAAAAAAAGATAAATTATTGAGGGCTACGATAGTGCAAGTCAGGACTTAGAGGAACATACGAGGTTTTATTCTGCATTAAGGAGCATCTAAACTAGAGCTTTGACTGTGTTAAATCCATTTACAAATGTTTTGGGCTCAGTCAGGGTTATGCCAATTATTTCATGAAGCCTAGCACCACTTTTCTTCAGATGAATGACATGAAGAAAAATGTGAAAACATTCAAATCTAAGCTTTCTAGCTGAAACTGTTTTCTACATATGCCCTCCATCTGACTTGAGTCAGGGGAAGGAAGAAAGTCTTTCCGTGAAATATGCTGTACTTTTCATTCTTTCAGCTGTTAGAGCTGAGATTGGACTGTGAATTTTCTGAAATCCTTCTATTATCACAGATGTTGGTTATCAGCATTACCAGGTTGTTAGTGGTGTTTTTAAGGTGTTTACTGCCATATGTCATCTAACTTGGGAGTGCCTGCTTATTTAATTAATTCATCACTTTTATTGTCACAGAAACAGTACTTTTTGAAAGCAAACCTAAACTAACAAGGCTTAAGTCTTGATCCTGCTAAATGCAAGTTCATAAAAGGGGAAGAAAAAAGGAGTTTGATCAGTTGTTTTAGACAAGGCACCTTTAGATCTGGTATATTATGAATAATGAAATTTAATTAACAGCTCTCTGAAGGGTCATCAAAGATCATGAATAGTTCAGGTTGGAAGGAATATCTGGGGGACATCTAGGTCACTCTCTTGCTCAGAGTGAGGAAGATTGAGAGATGGAGACCCCACAGCCTGTCAGCACTCCTATTCTGATACTTGAGCAGCCTCATGATTAAAATAGTTTTGTCTTGTGATGGAAATTTCCTGTGTTGCAATGTTTCCTAATGTCCCGTGCATCTGCAAGAAGAGTCTGGCTCCCTTTTCTTTGTATCCTGTCATTGAGTAGATGGAGACAGCAGTAAGGTCTCCCTGAAGTTCAGTTTTTAAACCTGAAGTAACCCAACCAGAATCGCAAGTTAATAGTGGAACAGGCTACTTCTTGCAACTATAGATCCCCTCTGAAGATTGCTTTCTTTATTTTTTTTTTTTTTTTGTTTTTAACTTGTGTTTAAACTAGTTTTGAAAGGAATTATTTGGTGAGCACTGCATTTGAGCACTTACTGATGCTTTAGGCCATAAAAAATGCTTCCTGCAATGTATGTGGTGCAACTGTAGATGCCTAAGTTAGCTTGAGGTCACTGACCTCCATGCAGGTAGGACTCAGTTCAGCAGAAGGATTAGCCTTGTAGGACACCTAAGCTGGCATGAGTGTTAAGGAAGATGGAGTGTGTTGAGCATGGATCTTGAGTCAGGATTGTTGGCTCATGTTTAGGAGTTCTTCACAGAAAGACCTGAGTGAGTTTGTTTAATTGGGTTTACCCTTCCCCTAAGATACTTGGGGTATTTCACGTCTCTGTGAGTCTTCTCTTTTTAATTTTTTAAATAATGCAGCTTGCTGCTGCAGATAAAGCAGAAAATAATTATGTGACTGGCATTAACACAGCTTTGAACAGTGTTGAGGAAGTGTGATAACATTAGCAGCCAGAGATGATGTGTTGGAGCCTTACAAATAGTGTTAGGTGACCTTACAAAGAGACAAAATACTTTTCCTTACTGTTTAGCTGGGTATGGCTGAAGCTTTTACCAGTGGTCAGATCAAAAAGGGGCTTGGAAATCTATAGTGGTTCACTAAGTACTCTGTTCTCACACCTCATTAACTATAGTCTTAATAGTGAGGGGGGGCTGCAGATGGAGGCAAATGTGCTGAAGTCCTGCTGCTCCTGCCATTGGTGGTGTTGTGGAGGAGGGAAGCAATCAGCTGGAAGACCACAGTCATGGTCTCAGAATAGCGACTGGAAGGACTCCAGGGAGTGCTGCTGCATTCATCCAAAAGGTGGAACAAACCAGCTATGGGCAGGGGGGCACTCAAGGCATGGAAAGTACCTTTCCAAGTCACTTTGCTGTGTGATAGGTGTGAGTGAGCCTGAAAAGCTTTATTTTGCTGTTAAAAGTAGTGCATAGACTCCTTTATCTAGGTTCTATTAGATGAACTTTGTTAGACTCCTTATGCACGCATCTGAAGTAGACAAAAAACATTAAACCAAAATACAGATTATTAGGCTGCAAATTGGCTGAAATAACAGTATATTACCTTTAAGAACATTAAACAGTGTTTTTACTTCATGTTTATGCTGCTTTCCTATTCTCTGTGTGGTGAATGTTGGAGGGATGGGGATGTTTCTGCAGTACTTTCCCCTTAGGAAGGAGAGTGAGCTCCAAGCTGATTGACAGTGGGAGCAGTTTCTATTTCTGTTTTGAATTATACTCCTTTCTATATAAATACATCATGAGTCACTGCTCTTTGTCTATACCCTGAAAAATGTTTCTCCATCCGCCCACCTGTTTGGACGCTGTGGGAGTGAATACTCCAATAAAGACAAATATTTGTGTAGAACAGAAGCTGAAAATGCAGAGGGCCAGAAGTATCTTTGAAGAAAGAAGCCCAAAAAATGTGAACCAAAATTACGTAGGAGATCTAAAGGCTTCTCTTTTGTTTTAAAAGTAGTTTACAAGGAAAAATGAAGTCCATTGTCACAGCAGGCTGTAAAAATGTTTTATTTGCTGTGAAAATACTGAACAAAAGAGTTCCAGTTGTTTTGTTACATGCATGTCCTATCCTCAGTGCAGTCTTGCAAGTGAATACAGCTCCTTTCTACCCAAAAAACTTCACTTAAGATAATTTTGCAAGTTGAACAATGTGTGAGACATAAGTATTAATATGTGCTTAATGAACAATGTATAATAACCTCATAGACAATTGACACTCCTCTGTTTTACCATATGAGGTGACAATATTTGCATAAGGACCAAATGATACATTACTATTGCCTTGAATTCCAGTTTTATTCCTTCTGTAACTTTTAGTTTATTTCTTCCTCTTATGGTGTATGTTCTGTTTTAATTTCAGAGTAATTGGTCTGGAAGCTCTCATGATTCAATCCAATCAAGGAGAGTGGTTATTTCTCACAATATGGATAAAGCGCTGAAAGAAGGTGAGTCTTAGGAGCATTAAAGTCTGAATGTCTCTTGTCCTTTTAGCAAACCATAACTGCACAATGTTCCAAGACACTAGAATATGACCCTGGTTTCTTCCATGATATAAAATGTAATGGCAAGGTCTTAGTCTTCTCAAGGAATCCACTGTGGTAGGTAATGTGATGTTGGTTTTGCTATTCAGCTGATATCTTGTCATTGTAGTGGCTGGTTTTTACAGAAATAAATTGAAATACAGTCCTTAATACTTATGCACAAAGCAAAGGGGTAACACTTAAAATATTCTTGACTGGGTTTTCCTGAACTGAGAAATCCTGTAGACTCTTGCGTACAGTCTTCCCATTTACTGCAATTCTTGCCATTAAAACTGATTCTAAAATCAACATTTCTACTTCTGACTGATAGAGTATATTAACCTTTTGTAAATATTTTATCTAATTTTGAATACTTTTTCCTTTAAGATTTCTTTGCAGCACTTTTTCCTGTATTTTTCATAAATTGAGAGTATCTTTGAAAATTATCATTGCTTCAAATGGGTTGGTTGTCTTGTGACACCTTGTTATGTTTTTAAAGTTACTTTTATGAATAGCTATTAGCAGGGTATGTAGAAAAATTATAAATTTAGAGCACTACCTACCTATGTCATTGAGATGGATGCATGAGGCCATCCCTACTCAGTAAGGCTGAAAGAAAGTTACTAATACTTAAATGATTCATTTTTCAGAGTTAAGTACCTTATGCTGTGACAGCTCATGCCTTTCTGCTATTTTTTTTTCAGAGCAGCTTTTACCCTCTATTCTCACGCTGAATTTTGGAAAGCAAACTTGTCAGATTTTGTTTTATTTCTTCCAGGCCTAAGTGATGAAGCCAACTTCTCTGTTTTGCAGTTTGACAAAGATGAGGCTGTACTTTTTGCTCTACCATACAAAGTGTTTTTGGTTTGAAAGGTGACTGACTGAGTCATCTTCAGTTTGAGATACTGAATGCAATCATTTTGAAATACTGAATGCAATCCCAAAAGCAAGAGTTTATTTTTTATTAGCACAAAATGATTAGTCTATATGAAAATAGACAGGACTTCTTGCCTGTGACAATTCTGAAATTTGTAGTTGTCTTGATGTGAATGGTGGTTTTTTTGTTGGGGTTTTCCCCCCCACAAGTTTGTGGATAAATAAAACTTTACAGATGGTATTTTTTATATTACTAGCAATATTTATGTTTCCAATCTTGCATTGATTAGGGTTAAAGTATTTATAAATCCCAGGAATTTTGGACAATGTCATCTGATTTCAGAAATGCTGTTGCTGGGTGTGAAGAGACAGCCCTTGGTTAATTCTGATTTCTTCAGCTCTGTTTCATCATTGTGTAATTAAGTTGGCCTGGGGTTTACTGTTAGTTGCTAACTACCTTGCCCGGCTCCAGAACTGCTGTTGTCTGTTGGTCATGCCATGCTTTTGCTGGTGTTATAGCCAGGCTCTGTGGTCTTTTCTCTCTGAGTTAAATGTGGTTCACCTGAGGGTCTGTGCCACTTTAAGCTTGCTTTACTGTGTTTTTCCTGATGTTCCAACCATCATAGTCTGTTCATGTAGTTGGAAAGATCCTTGGTCATATCCTTGGTTTAATTGAAGGAATCATCCATGTTTCTGTTTCAACTATCTTATTTCAATAACTAGTAGATGTTTAGATAGTTTTCCTGTGATAGTCACTGGCTGATAATAGTTGCCTGTGTCTTATACAGCTTTTTGTGTTGCTGTACTAAAATTGTTGGGAATCATCCTTTTACAGTGTGCCTCACACTAAACACCACCAAGAAGCTCTGTATATGTTGGTTCACAGCTCTGCCCTTTGTTATTTTCCATTAAGAGCAGAGCAGTGTAACAGGTTGGTGCTTTAGAGTGCTGCTTCATTATGAATAATAGGATACTTGCCTTGGCTGTAGATACAAGGTGGGGGAAAGCTGTGAATTAGCCCTGCCACAGTGTGTTGTGGTTTATGAAATCTAAGTGTTCAAAATTAGAACAAGTGCAAGGCTACAAAGATTTTCCTTGTTGAGTATGGCAGAAAGAAAAAGTCTTCAGTTGTCAACCCCAAGTCTCCTTTTCAGCTGGTAGCACTTGAGTAACTAACATTGAGATATGTTTTTTTCAGTACTTCTCATGCTTTCTGTTGAGAGATTGATTTGATTTTTCGTTTACCTTACAAAAAGAGAAGATAAGCCACTTGTTCAAGTACCCTTCAGTGCTACCTGCTACTTGTCTGGATTCCATGCACACAGGGGTGTGGTGAGAGGTCTCCTGAGAGAGGATGTGCCCAGTCCCTCTGGTGCTGCTGTGCACACTGTGTACTGCTGGGGCTGAGGCTGCAGCTGCCAGGAGATTGATATGCTGGGGGGTAGCTGGCCTCCCAGGAGCTGAATTTCATTTTCTGCTGTTATTGCTCCAAGTCCTGCGGTCTTTTTGTTTTTCACAGTCAGTCTTTGTCTCTACAGTTTTAGCAGTGCCAAGAAGAATTGTCTTCATATCACTTAGCTCCCTCACTGGGTCATTTTTGAGTAAGTAGAAAAGTACAGGCCATAGCTCAAATCCTGGCAGAGCTCTACTGGTGAAATTGTTCTGCTGTGAAAATTACCCTGTTTCTTAGATCTAAAAATATTTCCTGCTGGAGAGCCATCTCTTCTTTTGGAGTGGGTTGTCTTCCTTCAAGCCTGCCTTGAGGTGACCTTTTTGGAAATATTTTGAGTATTTCATTAGATATTTTCTATGGATTAGATCTTGCCTATTTGTGTTGATCCCTTAGGATGTAACTGTGTTGGGAATGTAAGGTTGTACTTCCTTTAGAGAAAGATTGGGAGAAATGATGTCTCATTTCCCAACTTAATATGTGCATATTGATATTTAGAAAAAAACCTCCTGCTGCTCTCTATTTGAAAAGCTAGTAGATTTAAAAAATTTATTTTAATTTTTTTAAGTTTTATTTTTTCAAAAAACAACTTTCAAAACAATTTCTTTTTTGGCCACAATATCAGCAAACCAATTTGAATTTATGTTCTCTGTGCTGTTGGGATTCAAACATTTGAAGCTAAGAACTCTTGGCAAAAGGTGCATGTGGAAAATTATTTGGACATAAATTTGTCTGTTTTTATTTTACTTCATTTCCTACATTTTTTCTCTATTGTTTATATATTTTTATGATTTTTTTTCTGCATAAAAACCAGTAAAGACACAAATGCCAGGAAAATTTTAATAAAAATGGACCAAAGACTGGGGAATTGGGATACTGTCAGGGATTCCTTTTGCACAGGACCAATCCATCCATGCACCAAGCTAGCATCTAGCCTACAAAACCTGTCAGTTTCATAGAATTTGAACAGAGAAATAAACCAAGAAATGCTAGTGATTTTCAAAACAAAAACTTCAGAAGAGCACTGAAATCTTTAAACCACTATTGCTAGTTCACAGTCACTGCACAGTCACTGAAATGCTGGCATTTAGACATCATTTTGTCAGCCTTTTACACCATGGTCTAAGTAAAGATTTAGTAGTCATGAGAAACTTCAGTAAAGCTAATAAGCATAAAACCTCATCCTCTTGTATAGCTAAAACTTAATGAAATTTAAAATACAATAAGTGAAAAATGTCCTTCATCTCTTTCAATTTAAATCTTAGTGTCTTGGAAATTATAAACCTGAATATTCAGAGTATTTATTAGTAATTTTATTAGTAATTGTAAACCTGACTTTAATGTAGGGGTTTTAAATTTTCTTTCAGGTTTTTGTTGCCATTCTTCCTTGTTTTTGGGTTTTTCTTTTTTGGTCTTAATTGACTTTTGGCAGGGGCAAAAGGTAGTGGCTGTAAGAAGTAAATAAGCATTTAGCATTTACTTCTCTAGAACAGTACTTTGACAGGTACTTGGCCGTGGTATAGTCTGTCATTTTTTTCTATTAGTTTTTTATTGAAAGTATTTTTCTAAAAGTATAGCTTATTATAACCCTATCATGCATGTTAGATCTAGTGTTGTAGTAGCACAGAATTCTGGTAGTGATTCTTGGCTTTTTGAAGGTGGTTTCTTCCTGCAGGATCCTAACACAATTCACATTACCATTGTATTTCTCCTTTATGGGTTGTAATGCTTGTTGCTCTAGAATAACTCAAGGCAGTGTTGTAGCTATACCTTTTTTCATTTGTTCATACAGTCACAGGAGAGTTTTGGATTTAACTATAAATTAATGTAGTGGTTGTGGCTTCTCCAGGGTTTTCAGCAAATGACTTTTACTTGTTGAAACTTGGAAGTCTGTCTGCATTTGCATAGAATATTTATGCTCTGTTTTTTAATACTGCTTTGAGAAAAAGAATAGGCATTTAATCCTTGTTATTCAGATTTTTGTTATTTTTAATAAAGTTGTATAATGAATCTTAGCAATATAAAAACTGTCTAGTGTGAAGCTCTGCTAGTTGCAGATTTGAAACCAGTTTGACCTGCAGACCCTGGTGGTGCCACTGAACCTCTCAATGCGTGAATGTGGAAAAAGGGATAGCAGTTACTGTAGGACGTGCAGGAATGAGGGAAGGGTCTAGAGGGGTGTCCTCACTGAACCTCCACACAAGCTTCTGGCTCTCTACTCCCAACAGTGTTCTAGTTTACACTGTTTAAAAAGAGTAGTTGAACAGGCTCAACTTCAATTTCAATAGGAATGGCATTTAATCACATTGTAATAACTTGGATCTTCTGAACTAATTTAGGAAACCCAGTGGAAATTTCTACAGTTTTGCACCAGACTCATTGTGGTCACTGCATTTGATTTGATCAGAAGAAATCTGTTTTATGATTGTAGTGGATGACTTAGTGGTAGCAAGGTTCTGTCCTGAATATGTTCTGCCTCTTTTTTTATTCCTTCCTTGTCTTCTGACTGTTGTTTTCAATGCTTTAGAGAACATGTAGTATAAAAATAATGAGAATAGATGCATGAACAGATTTCTTCTCTGAAGGGAGCAAGCTGCTCTCCATAAATTTGTTATACTTGTTTTCTGTATTTCCTTAGAGTGCTGAAAAGGCACCAGCTGCATCAATGGGCATGAAATGAAAGCAGCAGCTGCACCCCAAGGCCAGGATGACACAAGGCAGTGTCTTACCCAGGCTTAAACTGGCTGCTGTCAGTGTCTGTGGCTGGTGTCCTGCTAAAATTGTATTTGTTTAAAAGCTGTCTCACTGCTCACTTGGACATACATGCTGGGCTCTAAAGAACCCTGAATTTTATAGAGAGCAGCACTGCTGTGATGCAGGAAGGGTGACAAGGAAACGACAGGAGTCGTGTAAAGCCAGAGAGTTGTAAAGCATGGATGCAGAAAAATAGGGTTAAAGCAGTGTAATCATTTTAAGGTATTGAAAGTATGTAACTTGCAGAGTTAAACACAAATGAAATATTTCATAATTGCATGGTTGGTTTTTGATGATGATTCATGTTCTTTTGTCTCTAGCTTGATATTGCCAATAGATTTTGTGGCTCTTTTGTATTGAATATGACAGAATTCATGAGTGGCTAAAAGGAACAAAAAGAATGTATTATGTAGTGTGCTGGAAACAGAGCTCATTTTGGAGTGGAGTTGCTTAAAAAGTAATAAGTTATTTTATTAATTTTATTGAATTATAATAATAATATAATATGAATTATATTACACAAATTATAAATATAAATTATATGTTATAGCTTATTTGAAAATTAATATATTAATGATCATTAGGAATAGATTTTCTCTGGAAGACAATATGTCTGTAAGGGATCAGGATGCACGTTCTGCTCTTGTGCTCTTGTTTTTTAGAGTTCTCTTGAATAGACTTCTGTAGGAGCCACCACTCCATACCATGGCTTGTCCTCTTGGGCAAAATATGCTGAAGAAAGAGCTGCTTTGCAGCCTTGCAAAGGATAGAGGGGGTGTCTGTGAGAAAATCTGGATAGTCACTACCTGCCAGTGATGCTGATTAAAAAATACCACAGTGCAGTGTGCTGCAAGCACGCTTGAGAAATTATTGGTCTCTTATGGATTAGATGAAAAGGAAGAATCTGTGCTGTGGTCAGCTTTCCACAGTGTTTCAGACCTTGCAACAGAAGAGAGTAAACTAAGCTATAACAAAAAAGATGGCTGCAGAAGGACGTGGAGACAGCTGTGGAAAAATAGGTTCTTAAAGTGTATTTTATTGGAAGACTTGAGATAAGTAATAAAACTTCAGATTTCAAAATGCTATTTCCTCTATTCTATGGTGTCTTAACAGATTATTCCTCTGCTTGCTTATCAGAAGACCACTATTTTATAACTGTTTTTATCACTCTGTAGTATTTGTGGGTAAGAGTTTTCAGTGAAATGTTTCATCTATTTTAGAAAGGAATTTTGGAAGTTCCTATCCTGCTATTTCGCTCTGCATACTTTTTTCTCTCCTGGATTAGGAAAAAAAATCATTAAACCTGTTATATATTTGTTTACAGAACTGTGGAATTTTTTCTGAATTATTAATTAAAAAGTCTTGAAATGACTTAGCAAAAGGCTTTTAATATTTCAGTATACTCATTGAAGTGATTCAGTTTCTTTATAAACTTGAGGAAGCTAGTTTGTGAAGCATTTGACTAGAAACTTTAATCAGTTTTAGCCATTTCTCTGGAAAGGTTATATTGGTTGAGGTTTGCTAGTTTTGCCTGAAAAGGCAGGTGAAAATATTTAAGCTGTTGTCTATTAATATGCTATTAGTTCACTGTTTTCAGTTCCAGGGAGATTTTCATAATTTATATAATTTACCAAACAAACAGATTCTATCAAAGTGGAAGGTAAGCAATTATGGAGTCTTATGATAACTTTGCACTGTGGGCTTACACTGACAGATGAGATGGGCTTTTGATATGGAAGTTTGAATCCAGATTGTTTAGTAAATAAGTTACTCAAATTACCAGGCACATGACTTTATTCCCTCCTTTTTTATTATCTGGTAGATGCAAATTGACTCTTACAACCCCAGCTTTTCCCCCATCTTGTTGCAACTGCTAAATGGTTCTTGTGTTCTCCCTGAACAGCTCCTGCTCTCTTAGACCTCCAGGGACATTTGCTTGAGTGAAACATCAGTAAAACTGGTGACACACAAATGCCAAAAAGCAAAGTCAGAATGGTAGAAGACAGTGTTGCCATGGGATTTGCAGTTACAGTAATGTTGTTATTGCCTGTCAGTATGGTTTGGAATGCTTCGTCATTTTTAAGTTCATGGGGTCTCACTAATCCACTTGATCTCTCTTAGCTCTTCTGATCCTATAATGTACTTTCTGTGGTGGTGTTCTGTGTTGTATATATCTTTGGAAATCCAAAAATATTACCATCTTCCCTTTCTAGCCATAACTTTGGAATGGAGACTGTTCAGTTCCTATGTAAAGAAAGCTGGCTTCAGCCTGCAACATTTTAGACACAGCCAAATTTATATGATAGTTTATATAACCAAAGGCACTGCTGAGAGACAGGTATTAGTCTGAGGTTTGTGTGTAGCTGGTAACCTGATTGTCTCAGCAAATCCACTTTAAGGCTTTGCTTTGCAAAGTGACCTGCAGTAACCTGTTAGGTGCAGATTGCTGTAACCTTGCCAGCCTGACTTCCTTCGGTAAGAAGTGGATGTGAAGCCTGTTACCCATCCAGTGTTTGAGATGGGTTGAGGGTTACATTTTTCCTATCTTGGTGTGCTTTGTCCTTTTGCAGTTTTTGCAATTTATTGTTTTGTTTCTCCTTTCAGTGTTTGACTACAGCTATAGAGATTACATCCTGTCCTGGTATGGGCATCTGAGCAGAGATGAGGGGCAGCTGTACCAGCTGCTCTCTGAAGACTTTTGGGAGATTGCCAAGCAGCTGCGACAGAGGCTGAGTCACATTGATGTAGTTAAAGTTGTCTGCAACGATGTAGTGAAAGCTTTACTCTCGCACTTCTGTGACCTTAAAGGAGCCAATGCCAGGTAAAAACAAATTGCAGTTCTTTGGAATTTTCTGCTTCTCTCTTCACTTACAGATGTACTAAATCAAAGTGATGAAGACTGTGTATAAAACTGATAAAATAGTTCAAGCTTATTACCAGTTTTAGAGATCAAGCAGGCTTCAAGATGTCTGTAAGGAAACACTTGGACACCTTTTTCTAAGAGTTTGGATTCACTACTCTTTTCATTTTAATCCATGAATCCTTTGTTCACAGTAGGAGGTGGGCTGTGTGAGCAGTTCCTGCAAAGTGCTGTGAACATGCAATGGGAAGAAGGGCCACTGTTAGTGCGGTCAACAGACAAGAAGATAGTTATTTGCACCTTTCCCAGAATAGCACCAGGAATAATTCCATTCAGTTTTCCATTTTTTCTAGCCCTGGGAGGCAAAGCCTTGTGATTTCTGTAGATGGTCTGTCCTGCAGGAACAAGATTTTGCTAGTGCAAAAATTGTTGGCTGTATTTTCTTTCTCTGCTTAAGTTATCTTGCTAATTTCATAAATTTCCTCTTTGGCAAGGATCTCTTTGTCCACTTGAAAAAGCCCTGAATACTGGAGTTCCACCCAAATTGTAATTGCACATAGGAAATTTTAGCCTATGCAGCTCCCACATCTGAATGCACAATCTAATTGTGCATGGAACCTGGTTTTGTACCTGCACTTACCTACATTTTGGTTATCCTAACTGGAATATGCTTTGGCCATTCAGATTTAGACTGTACATTTTATTCTGTGAAGCTGTTTTAGTGTTAGATCCATGTATTTTTGACACCCCCTCAGACAAAAAGAACAATTGTGTTCTGTCAGTGATCAATCTATTACCACTGGCACTTCTTTCTCTTCTGTATTAGAAGACACAGTTAATGTATTTGTGGCAGATCCTAGCTAGTTTTTATGTAAGCTAATGCATAGAAAAAGAAAAGACACTAAAGGGTGGTTGCATTCAAGAAAACAAGAAATTAAGGTGTATGTACTTTGCAGTAGATCTTGCAGTGGGTTCTAGGTACTACTTTCTTTCAGCTCTGCAATGGGGTAGAAATCTCTTAGATAAAACTCCTAAGTGTGCTCCTTGATTTTTAAGTGTCATGCTTGCACTTGTCCTTGATCAGAATAAAGTGCTTGCTTTTGGGAAGAACTTGATTTAAACAGTTAAAGAATGAGGAAGTTGAATTTTTTTGTTGTTTGCTTTTTGCTTTTTTAAAATCTAAATGTTTTTCTATTTGAAGCTGGGGATCTAGGACCTAGAATTGCAGAATTATTAAGTATTATTAATGCTGATTGTTGGTGAGGCTTCTTATCTGCTGAGTGTTATGACCACTTCATCTGGTTTTTGTTGGATTGTTATTTCCACTATGTAGAACTAAAATAAATTCTTTTGGTTATTTTCTGGTTAACTTTTCACTTGGAAGTAGTAAATGCACTTTAACTCTGGAACTCTGGATAAAACTGCATTAGTATGTGAATGAAAAAAAAAGTCCTATCAAGATTTAGTGTAATAGCAGGTTAGAAAAAAGCCAAACAAACCAACCCAACAGCTCTAACTGAACAATTTACAGAGGCTGGAACTGGAATTAGTGACTGTTTTTTGCAGACTGCAAGGCTGTGAATTCACAAGGAGAAAAGGTCTGGTTTTAATGTGCTTGACAGATCAGCAACATGATGCTGCATGATGCAAGTTATAAAGCACTAGAATTTCCTCCTGCTGCTCATCCAAACTTGTTCAGAAAGTCCAAGGAGCTGTATGGATATTGCACAGGGCTCACCATTTCTTAGCAGATGGAGAGACAGCTTAAATGCTATGTACAGGCCAGGTCAGCAGAAAGATGGAATTTGTGCTGCTGAGTGATGTGAGCATGCATATAATAAACCTTAAAGCACAGCAAATATTCAGATAGTGTTTTCTATTTGAGAATTTGTACTTTTAACAGGAATTTGAGTTTTGTACAAATTGCCAACTGCTACGGAGTTTACTGTGCTAGAACCTGCTGACATTTTAAGCTATAGACTGAGAACTAAGAAGTATGTTACTTCAAGCTCGGAAGCCTTTAATTATTTCCTGTATTGTCCTGATTTTCAACTGGGATAAAGTTGATTTTTGTCCTAGTAGCTGATCTGGTGCTGTATTATGGATTTAGGTAGAGAATAATGATGATAACCCTGGTGTTCTAGTTGTTCCTAAGCAGTGTTATGCTATGTCAAGGACTTTAGCTTCTCATACTGCCCTGCCAGTGAGGAAGCTGAGGGGGTGGGCAACACAAGAAGCTGGGCAGTGACATAGCCAGGGGAGCAGAGCCCAGCTGGCCAAAGGGATGGATATTCCGTACCATATAGTGTCATGTTCAGTATGTCAATTAGGTGAAAAGCTGGGAACTGGCTGGGCATCAGCTAGCAGGTGTTGAGCATTTGCATTGTGCATCACTTGGTTTATATATTCTAATTCTATTATTATTATCATCAACATCATTATTATTATTTTCCCTGCCTTTTCTGTTCTATCAAACTCTTTGTCTCAAGTTGTAGAATAGTTTGGATTGGAAGAGACCTTAAAGGTCATGTAGTTCCAAACCCCTGCTGTGGGAAGGGGCACCTTTCATTAGACCAGATTGCTTAATGCCCCATCCAGCCTGGCCTTGAGCAGTTCCAGGGATGGGACATCCATGATTTGTCTGGGAAACCTGTTCCAGTGCCTCACCACCCTCACTGGGAACCATTTCTTCCTAATATCTAATCTAAGCCTCCTCTCAGTTTGGAGCCATTGCTCCTTGTCCTATCACTACAGGCTCTTGTAAATGGTCTCTCTTCACCTTTCTTTTTGGCTCCCTTCAGGTACCTGAAGGCTGCAATTAGGTCACCCCAAAGTCAGGAATTTTACCTTTTTTTCCTATTCTCTCCCTCATCTCACTGTGGGAGGGTGAGGGAGTGAGTGAAAATCTGTGTGGTGTTCAACTGTATAATGGGTTGAATCACAGTTGAATTGCCACAGTTCAAACACAAAATTTGTCTTCCTGAGGTAGGGAACGCAGATCTTCTTGATCTGCTTTGCTTTCTGTTAATGTTTTGAAGACAGTAATAAATGTAAATTGACATTCACATTTCCTTCTGCATCTCATAATGAATCCAGTTAGTTTTGGATGATAAATATAGTGGAACAGAGGCTGTAATTAGAGAGAGGTATCTTTCCTGTTGTGACACCTCATGGAGTGCTCTATCATTTCTTGCTACTGAGTTTATACTGCAGCATGATGGCAAAGGGCATTTTGTCCATTGTGTGGCAGCTTATGAAGTTTTAAATACCTCTAATACTGTCTATGGAGGGGGTGCCACCTGAACCACTTTGTCTTGGTTTTCCTGTATAACCCACTAGCACAGCAGAAAGGAGTCATCCATGCCCAGGAGGACAGATGTCCTGTTTTTTCAGAGTGAAGTTCATGTGTTTTGTGACTAGGTGCACGTTGGACACAAAAATTCTTTACTTTTCTTCTTTCACTGATGAACTTCAATCTGTGATTAACCAGGATGTCTGAGGGGATGAAAATAGGCTGAGGCCCTTCAGAATAAGAAAGGGTGCTACAGTCTTTTTTTTTTTTTGCTCCTGCTTTTCATCTGGTTTATCTTAACCATCTCAAACATTCTCTTAGTAATAAACAGCTCAAGGTAAATAGCCATCAGAGGCCAGAAATGAGGAAAGGTGCTGGCAGACCTTGTCTCCCTTCAAAGCATGGGTCAAGGCCAGGTTGGGTGGGACTTTGGAGAAACCTGGTCTAGTGGAAGGTGTCCCTGTCCATGGCATGGGATTGGGACTAGATGATCTTTAAGCTTCTTCCAGCCCAAACCATTTTATGACTCTTTGATAAGAGGAGAGGCCATTTCCATGGTGCCTGGTTGGAGACAGGGCACTGGGAGAAAGGAACCTTGTATTTCCATTTCTTTATTCTATCCCCTGGCTTTCCATAACAGCAGCTGTCTTTCCTGTGTATGCCACACACATCCACGGAGTGAAATAAGGGCAGAGACACTTCTAGCCATGGGCAGAACTGTCTGGAGTGACATGGAGCAATGCAAGCTGTAGGCAAGACAGTTCCCAAATTTTTTTATCCTGTATGTGTCACTGGGGTGTACTTTGAGGTCCAGTTGGAATTTCAAAGGAAACTGTCACTTTTCAGTGAGAAAATTTGTGGCTTTTTGAATAATGTAGCTAGGAAACCATTTAATTTCTAGTATTGACTTGGTGTATAGAAATGGAATATGATAGTTTCCTGTGTCCAGCATTAGCTAGCTTATGAATTTGAAGTATGGAGAAAAAGTCATACCTGGATTTATTTTTAGAAGCCACTGCTCTTTTCCCATATGTGCAGGATCAGGAACACGTTTACAACAGGATTGGCCAAGTGCACCCTGCAAGGGTAAAGAGGTTAGTATTCAGCCATTCATGTTTCATAGCACCTTTTATTCCTTCATTCCTTCATATGTTGTTAAGAAGTCTTTGCTTGGTTACTTTAACTAGAATATAAGCAAGCTGAATACTGGCAATACCGTTTTATGCAATCAAGGATGGACTGTGAGCTCAGTAAGGTGGTGTATAATGATGGAAATGGTCATGTTGGTATGTGAGTGCAGTGTTGTCTGTGGTGGCAGTGTGCTTTTCAGGGGCTGAAATTATCTGCTCCCAGCAATTTAGTCTCCCTCTGGTAGCATGATATGTTTGTTGAAAGCCAGAAGCAGCTATTCTTCTGGATGAAACGCTCAGTCAGTACCAGAAGGACTTGAGCAAGATGCAGAGAAGTAGTGTCTTTCTGTGAAGCTGTCCACATGAAAGGGAGTTCCCTTGCCCTTTCTTTGGGCTGAGAACACCTGCTCTAAATAGTTACAGAACTATTAACATTTGATAAGTAAACCCCTATTTTTTGCTGGGTGCAGCATAGGTAAAATAAGATTTGCCTGCATTATATTAGTAGATATCATGGTTTAACCTCAGCTTGCAATAGTCCCACACAAACCACTCACTCACTGCCCCACCAGCATGCTCAGATCTGGAAGTGTAAGTTCAGGAACTTGTGGGTTAAAAGTGAGAAAATTTGTGGGTTGAGATAAAGACAGTTTAATGGGTAAGGCAAAAGCTGCATACAGAGCAAAACAAGTAATTCATTCACCACTTTCCATGGGCAGACAGGTGTTCAGCCATCTCCAGGAGAGCGGGGCCCCATCACATGTAACAGTGACTTGGGAAGGCCAACACCATCACTGCAAACATCCCCCCTTCCTCTTCCTTTCCCCAGCTTTACACACTGAGCGTAATGGCCTGGAATATCCCTTTGGTCAGCTGGACTCACCTGAGTCACCTGTCCTGGCTGTCTCTTTCCACCTCCCTGTGCACCCCCAGTAGTGGGGTAATTCAAGAAGCAGAAAAGGGCCTTGATGCTGTCTGAGTGCTGCTCAGCAATAGCAAAGCCATCTTTGTATTATTAACCTATGTTCAGCACCAACCAAAAAATATTTGGTCCAATACTATCCATTAGGAAGAAAATAATCTAAGAAAAAACAGCAGAGTAGGCAAGTGGGATTGGAAGGTAGTTAATCCTTGTGTCTTGAACCCCCTGACAAGCAGTGATTTTTGAACAGACACCAGCAAGAAGAGGTCAGATGACATTGATTTTATTATTTTTATTATTATTATTTTTTTTTCCTATATCTTTTAGTTTTGAGTGTTCTCTGTCTTTAACCTACAGCAGGGGCACCTTTGACCCCAGAGATAGAGGAAGAATTGGTTTCTGCAAACAGGAATATGTGGTATCACAGGCTGCTTCTGACCAGTTGTCTGCTACACAGCATCTGTTGGTATCTGCTCAAGTGTTTTTGTGTTTTTGTGCCCAGACTTGCAGCATAAGTTATGACTTAGCAAAATGAATGCTTGGGGTCTGCAGGCTGCTACCAGTGCTGATTCAGAACCTATAGTTAAGAGCTCAGTGCTCTTGGAAAGTGTTGTGGGGAAATTGCTGCTTAAGTGATCAGTATGGTAAGCTGTTTGGGGATTAAACGTTGTATCATGCATGTTTCGATACTATTCCTTTTGTTTTCTGTTATTACAGACAGGGTAAGGGGAGAAAATAACTCATAATTTTCTGTGCCCAGGTGAATACCTTGGCATGTATAGGGTATATAACTTCAATTTTTTGTGATTGCAATGTGTATTGTGATAAGATAGTGGAAAAAAAAAAAAGAGGACAATGTCACCACAAACTGATTAAGAGCAGACTGATACAAAGGAAGTTATAAACACTTGAGATTTAACTTGGTTAATTCTATAGATCCAAGTTATCAGGCAACTAAATGCCTCCCACAAGTCTTGTTTTTCTTTTATAATTCCATTTGCCAGAAACCAGAAATGCTAAGAGCTGGTTACCACAGTCAGCCTCTGGAAAGGTGTATCAAGGGGATTAGCATGAAACTGTAGAGATTTGTTGCAATGGGAACAGCTGTGTGTGAAAGTGCTGAGAGCAAATTAGTCATGAAAAACCAAGGCCTGAGCATGTTATTAAATTCAGCCCATAGCTAAAACCCAAGCTAAAAACCAAGGCCAAGGCATGTTATTAAATTCAGCCCATAGCTAGCACCAGGTCTGAAGCTCACCATTTGTTTTCATGCTTCAGTGTGGGAAGTTAGGTTTCCTGTTAATGCTTGAGTATAACCTTGATACCATAATAAACATGAAGACATCCTAGTGCTGATGTGGTCATACCACAATTTGTGAGCCATTCATAAGTTCTTTACTTCTGTTACTAATATGGCTTTTTCCTGAAAGAGGTAACTGTGGCATGTATAAATGAGAGGTTTTTTGCACCATAAACATTAGTTGAAATGATTTATAAAATGTGCTGATTTATCTTGATAAAATAGCAGCTGTGGAAATTTTGGGTTTGGCTTTGTCTGCTGTTTCTATTTTTTGTTGGGCTTTCTGAGGTTTATGTTATTTTCTTTTCATTGCCTTTTTTTTTTTTTTAAGTAGCTACTTTTTTCTAGTATATTTGTTATACTGGCTTGCGAAGGTCTAAATTTTTGTTTCTTTTATGTCTTAGAAAACTTGTATAGATCAAGCAGTTTTTACTTTGCTGTATTGTCAAGAAGCTTACAGCTCTGAGGGTGATACAGGTGAAGAGATGCAGCCTGCTTGCAGCTCTGGTGGTTCTCAGAGTCTGTTTAATGAAAATGCATGGTGAATGTTGAAAATACTGATGACACTTATTTAGAGTTGCACATCCACTTCTGCTCACAATTGTACAGATTGAGACTTCAATAGAGCTCTGCAAGGCTGTCTCTTGAAAGACTAAATAAAGAAATATCAAGGCTGAAGGAAACACTTTGTTAGCCACCTATCCCTTAAGTAATTTCCTGTAGAGGAATTGTTAATTTTTTACATGGTTTTGTTGTTTGAGGTTTTTTTTTTTTTGGTGTTTTTCTTTGGGGTTTTTTGTTTGGTTTTTTTTTTTGGGTTGTTGGCTGTTTTTTTGGGTGCATGGTTTGTTTTTTTTTTTAGGGGGAAGGGTATGTGTGTGTGTAAATTTGCTTCCTGCCTTAGTTTCAAAGCAAACTGACTTAGGTTTGTCAAAGATGCTTTGTGTCAGGTTCATGCATCCAACCACAAATACTAGTTTTTAATACTCCTGAGTCAGATGGTTACCAGATGGTCCTTGTCAAAAATATGGATATCTAGAGCAGATTCTTGGGGAAAAAAGATTTCCATGAGGTTGCTGTATTGGGAAACCTGGAGTTCCAGGTGATAGTCTGGTCTTATGAAGTGGCCATAGGTTCCTGAGAAATGAGGTATTGTTGTTAAAAAGGTGTTGATATTGGCTCAGGGTTGCTTACTTATAGTATGGGAAGAAAATGATGATTCTTCTATAAGCCTGGTAATGTTTTAAGTGCTTCTCTTCAGGAATACTGCAGCAAACCTGGTCTTCTGCTTTCCTTTATGAAGTGCTGGATGAACTGTAGGCTCACAGCAGTAAGGGGACAAGTCTTAGCCCTGCTGACACTCAGTGGGACACGCAGGCAGTAAATGCACAAAGCCACCTCCGAGCAGAGGATGGTTACAGTAGGTGTCACTTTGTTCCCAAAGAAAAGTACAGCTTGGAACAGACCTGGTACAAAGGAACTCACTTGGGCAGGTCCTATCTATTCATCTGTATTTGTACTCTGCTGCTTAATCCTCCAGTGCTTTGAGGTGCAACTGAAGGAAATCCCTTTGCTTTCTGGCACTATATAAAAGTATTGGATAGTGTTGAAAATTCAGGGAAGGCTCTTCATAAAGTTACAGAAAAGGAATTTGGGCAAGGTTAAGGCTGGCTTTGTAGAAGATGGGTGTGATCTGTAAGAATGCTGAATAGATCATATGTTCTGTCTATTGTTTTAAAAAAGTCACCTGCATCTTGACAGATAACTATTGTCACTATTGCTTCAGTCTTAATTGTTCCAGAAGACACAAATGAATTAAGTTGCCACTTGCCATTATTCGAATATCGTCTAAAGGAGATTAATGAAGCCTGGTTTACAGAGCTTGTATCATGCCTGTTTTGGAACTATTTTCTAGAATGCCACATTTATATTAGTTCACTGCACACAGTTGTGCTCAAAATTTATGGCTAATTGACTGGGCTTTTAAAGCTCTGTCTAAAAATAGCTGCACACAGTTTTTGTGCAGTTTTCTGTGATTACTAAGGGACTGTTTGTTTGGAAAATCCAACCACACAGTGATAAATAGGAAAAGAAATAATGTCTGTGTTACTATTTGGGTTATTTAATAGTGCTTAATAGCTTTATTGACACTGGAGAGATGTAGCAGCACTCTTTGTGTACATGTATATGGATTGCACTTACATTTCTGCTTTTCCTGTTGATCTCTGCAAAATGAGCAGTGCCACATTCTCACAGAATTGAACATCTAGGTTTTATATCAAGCCTTAAGAATCTGCTTGATCGGGACACGTTAGCTCTTGCTCCAAGGGAGTAAACAGACCTGGTTTGATGGCTGAGTAGTGGTGTTAAATCTTCTCTGGTTGCTCGCTGCTCTCTCTTTAAATGTGTCTCAGTGGAGGGGAAGCCTGGGTTAAAAGGGCAGCTGTTTACTGGCCAGACCTCTAGTTGACACACAGTATTTCCCTGCAAGCTCATCAATGGTAATATTGAGACAAATAGAACTGCAATGCTTCCTGTATACATGCGAAGGAGGATATAAACCAGTATGTTTTGTCTTGTCTGATTTATCATTGTCATAGTGATTTATTCTTTAGCTGTTCAGCTTCCGCCCAAGTTTCTTCTCCTGCTTTCAGTCTTCCTTTTATTTCTCTTGCCCAACAGTGATGAATACTGCAGGATTTGTTGACAGAACTGTTTGGCACTGACAGGGAAGGCTTGTTTAGAGTTGAATTTCCTGAAGACTTTGTTTCTCTATTTTCATAAATATCTTCCCTTTTGCTTTTTAGACCACATGCAGGTACAGTTTGGCTAGGAAAACCTGTTCTAGAGAATAGTATCTTCTTAGGTAATGGAGACAACTCCAGGAAAAAATGAAGATATTCTTGAGCAGCCTGTAAACTGGAGAGTAGGCAACTCTGCTCCCCCCTTGCATTCCTGTAGGCAGGAACACATTAGACAAATTAGAAGGGTAAGAACCAAATATTTGCCTAAGTGCTTGTTTATTCAGTTCCATTTTCCATTTGTGTTCTCCTGGCTGTGTGGCAGAAAAATCCTGGCATAGGTCCAGCTCAGCAAAGCTGTATGTGTTGGCTTTGACTGGGAATAAATTTTTGCAGTAGGGAAACAGTTCTCTTGCATGGGTGATACTATAGGTACAGTTAATGCTCCAGTGTGTTTGCAGTCCTAAACAGACTGGCATTCCTCAGGGGACTTGTAGATAGATATTGAAGACAAAGAAGACTAATCTCAGTTCAATGAAACTTTCTGTGCATTATGGCTCTGTTTTATGCTTTTCATGTGCTATGAAAGTATATCTTGATCTAATCACTGTGCAAGATGTCTCAGAAATAAGGTGTCCAAAATAGATGGCATTTGTTCACAGGCCAAAAAGCAGTCACCATTTGCATTTAGTTCTAACACTGTATTGTGGCTGTTAATGCACAGGAATCATTTCCAGGGATAGTTCTTGTACTTGGTGCTAGTGAGGCTGTATCTTGAATCCTGGGTTTAGTTTTGGGTCCTCCTCTGCAGTAAAGGCATGGAAGTGCTGGAGCATGTCCAGAGGAGGGCAACAAAGCTGGAGAAAGGGTCAAGAGGACCAGCCTTATGAGGAGTGGCCAAGGCAGCTGGGGTGTTTAGTGAGAGTCCTCTGGAGAAGGGGAGGCTCTTACTGCTCTCTACTGAGAGAACTGCCTTAAAGCAGGTTGTAGCCAAGTGGGGGTCTGTGTCCTTTCCCAGGTAACGAGCAACAGGACAAGAGGAAATGGTCTCAAGCTGTGCCAGGGGAAGTTTACATTATTAGGAAAAATTTATTCACTGAAAAGATGGTCAAGCATTGAAATAGGCTGTCCAGGGAAGTGATAAAATTGCTATCCTGGGAAGTGTTAAAAATCCATGTAGATGTGATACGTAAGGACATGGTTTAATGTCCTTTAACTTGATGATCTAGAAGGGCTTTTTTTACCTTAACTATTCTATGTTCCCTGTGAGTCACCTGTTTGCCAGCATTTTGCATATGCTTCTGGCTGTGTTTCTAAGTGGCTGACTTTAGGTGCACCAACCTGTCTGGAAGACTTTACTTCCACAATAAGAGGTGGCTGTAGGTAAATGACCCAGACTTTCTGTCAGTAATCTGCCTGGGACTTGTCTGGGTTTGGATAAATAATGAATGCCTCTAAGGGAGAACATGACAGGGGATGTTTGATGTGGAGTAGAGGAAGCTTCAGGATACGTCTGGAACAGGAAAGAAAAGTAGAAATGCACTGAGGAAAATAGCTATGCATTCAGCTGCCACTGAGAAAAGATCCTACCAGGGCAAGATAAACAGCTTTGAGCTCAGTCAGCTGCACCACCTGGACTGGTTGATAATGGAGATTACACGTCATCTTCATAAACCACCACTCCTCAGAAAAGAGTATTTGTATCCAACATGTTCCAAGGGACTTGTTTTGAAATTTGTCTTACCTATAACAATTGAAACACCTTTCATGATCCGTGTTTGCAAACAAAGCATTTGATTTGTGATTCAGTTAAAGGCATCAGTCAAATCAAACCCAAATGTCATCTTTACATTTGTTTTTCTGAAAATTAATGTAAAACTATTTTTAGTCTCCTTAAGACAAATTATTGTATTACTAGAACAAAATCAGAGTCAGTGTTACTATTCCAACATATTTTCATCCTCCTGAACTGACTAGCAAAAATTAGTTATTTTATAATCCTGCCTGTCACTATTGGCCTTATAGTGGTGTCTGAAAACATTCGGTTTGACTGTATGCAGTTCTTGGTCACTTTTTCCACAAACACAGGCAATAGAGCATCTCTGTGAGTAGCAGTCAGTTGACTAGGACAGCACCCTAACCTAGCCAGGTTGGCAGCCTCCAGCTCTGGAAAGAAAGCAGATGTTATGGAAAATAGGAGCCGGTACTGATATGAGACATGAGAGATACAAGCCTTTGTAGCACCTTAGAGCCTTCTACTGATAACCAGTCTAGGGTGCCTCTGTAAGTTACTGTGGTGCCTCTCCAGTGACAATGTCTGTCTGTCTGGAACCACTGGCTGGGTCACCTTGTTGTTAAAGTGGATTGGAGCACATCAGGCATGTGACCATAAATGAACTGCTAGGATACCTTGTCTCTGCTTCTGCAGCTGTTTTTGTATAAAGAAAAGGTACAACTGTGACCTGCACTGAGGAGTTCAGTCAAACATGTTCTGAAAAGTCCAGAAAACCTTTGGCACCTGCAAGGAGATAAGCTAGATTGTATTGGGCACAGAATCCAGGTGAGGGAGATTTGCTCCCTGTTTCTTTCAGAGCTGTCGTCCAAAAACTTGTTTGTGAGGAGTCTGCAAACAACACAGTGTGCATCATGGGCTTACTCACCCAGCAGCATTTTGCTGTGCACGTTCAGCACAGCTCCCACCCAGTGTTCATGCTGCACCATTTTATCAATTAGCAACTGATGGTCATAGATGACTTCTGATACAAGTGTATGTAAGTTCTCTAATCTGTATTCTTCTCTCTCTAGGCAGGAAGATCCACCAAGACCTTTTTTGCTGCACTCATGCTTGAGGAGCTCTGATGAAGAAGTAAGATTTCTGCAAAAATGTTCTCAAGTTCTGGTGTATTGTCTCCTACCCTCAAAGGATGTCCAGTCTGTCAGCTTGCGCATAGTCCTTGCAGAGATACTTGCAACAAAAGGTAGATCAAAGATAAGAGATGATTAACCATTTGTACATGTACAATAGTAGCAATTACAAAGTTTATCATGTATAAGTATTGATGCTCTGCTTTTACATTCTGGAGTTTAATTTCTGTGATAGCCAGTAAGACACTATATTCACGAAATCAAGCATGTACTTACTTAACTCTCATGATCTGATGCCAGACTGTTTATCACATTTCAGGAAGAATCGCAATTTGTCCTTTCTCATTCAGAGTTTTTCATAGAGGAATACTTTTGAAGCTTTCTTTGGCATTATTTATAGGGATTATATGAATATTTCTGACCTTTAATATTTACATTCAAATGAATAAACACATCCTTAAATCTGTGTATCCAATAACTGATTCATTATATTATATTTATATACTTTGATTTATGCAGTGTGGTTTGTTAAATTGAGGGATTTCTACTTTGTTTTTATCAGCTACACTTTATAAATACAGTAAGAATTTTTTATGTCACTGTCAAACTCAGAAATTATGAAGTCCCAAGTATTACATGATTCAGTTTACTTTCATTTATACTGGCTGTAATGTCATAGCCTTCAGAACACACAGCATAATGAATGAAAACACTTGGAATTTTCCAGAAAGAGCTCAGCTTTGTCAATGTACATCAATTTCTCTAATAAAATAACCAGTTTTATCAAGAAAGTATATGCAATCTCAAATGTACTGTGTTGTCCAGAAGACTGGTTTTGGATTTTTTGATGTTTATGAACTTGGATATTTATTTCTGCCTTTTATCTGCAGTTTTCATTTGCAAGACAGCAGTTATTTTTCAACATAAGGATTTTGTTTGAAAATATTTTTTCTCTCCAGTACTGAAACCAGTGGTGGAACTGCTGAGTGATCCAGATTACATTAACCGGATGCTACTCAGCCAGCTGGAGTACAGAGAACAGATGAATGAGCATCAGAAGAAAGACTACACATATGCTCCTTCTTATGAGGAGTTCATCAAGCTCATTAACAGCAGCTCCGATGTTGAGTTCCTGAAACAACTGAGGTATTTAACATTTCACTGTAGCTCATTCAAAACTAAACATGCTTCTTTTCCAGCCCATTACTAAGATTTGAATGAATTGTGATTTTTCTTTTTAAATTTAATTTTAGATTTCTTTTTGTATGGTGAAGCAGAGATCGTAAGGATGATAAGCTACAACATTTGTTAGATCTCTGATGTAATCAGCATTTTAGCTCAGTGGCAGAAAATGCATAAAAATTCTGCTTAGTAGTATACTGGAGATGATTTTACTGTTGAAAGAGATAAATGCTTGAAATGTATGAAAGGCATACTAAACTCTTCTTTGCAATTTAGCTCTGTGGAATTAGATGAAATATGTTGAATTTCCATTAGTGTGGATAGTTTTCTCCTCATTATCTTTATGAATTATGACTGGCCATGGTGGTCTGGTGACTGTGAACTGTAGTGATCTTAGGGACACTGAGCATTCAGCTGTGGTGTGGAAACAAGGAGTTTGAGTTCCAGCACATTATACCACTTGATGAGAGGTTTTCCTGGACTATTGCAGGGAGGTGTTTCCCAATTGCATTCTTCTTAACTGTGTTAATGAACTCTACAGAGCTCATTAAAAACATCACTGAGCTCCTACACATCATGAGTTTGTTTGATGTTTGTTTGCCTGTTTTCTAATGCAAATGGCACCTGCTCACTTTCATACTAATTCCACTCCCTGTCTCATCTCTTTCTCCTTATATCTCTCCTCTTAATGTGAGATATTGCCTGCACCTCCAGCCTGCTTGCCCAAGAACTGGTTGTTTATGCTTGTCTTTTCTTTGCAGCTGTTTCTCCTCTGATTTCTGATTTATGTGAAAGGATAAGGAACAGCTGACTGGGAAGTGAGAAAGTGAGAAGGTTCTGCTGTTATAGAACCTCCCTAGATGTCCTTGAGTTGGTTTTGTTGAGCAGAGCAAAGCTTTGGAGGACTTCTGAAACCGTGTCTGGAGTGTTTGTCCTAAGCTCTCACCACCAGACAGACCTGGCAGGTTTTCCTCTTCCCAACTGCCCCCTATTGCTGCTGCAGGCCAGCTGTTTCTCTTCTCAAATGGCTGCAGAAACAGCTGAAATAAAAAACGTGCATATTGATTACATTTGGTGCATTCTGTGCCATCTCTTGTGACCCTGAACTTCTGTTAGGCTTGGCCTGATCAGGCCAAGAGCTGGCTTATTGGGATGGAGGGTATGGGCTGTGCAAATAACGTCATCCTTTCTCTGTTCTTCTCTTTGATTCTGAAACCACTTGCATTTCTGGGATAGGAAAATACATTTAGGTGATGGTGAAATGATTCTGTTGCTTAGCTACTTATTGTTCATCTGCTGTAAAATTTGCTCTTTACTCTAGGACAGCGTGCCTTTCCTGAGAGCAGAAATTAGTCTATATTAGACTCTGCCTAAAACCTAATTGATGTATTTATTACCATAATCACACTAATGGATCTGTTTGTTTCAAAAGCAGCCCAGCTCTTATCTTGTTGTTGTTGTTCAAGCACATTAATGCTCAGTGTGTTCTCTTTTTAGCTGATAGGTCACTTTAAATTGCGTTCTCTAATACCAGAGAGCAGATCTGCTTTATGAAATAATGTGGTTTTGGCTGCTCCTAGGTTTTTCCTTTCTAGTCCATGAATACCAACTGCTATCATCTTGAAATGTGTTCCTCTACACCCTATGAAATGTTGGTCAGTCTAACCTGATCAGTATTTTAATAGAAAATGTCTGAAAAAATGGATTTTATTTTCAAAGAGAAATAGTATTTGATTTTGGAGGCAGTGTTCTTCCTTCCTCTGGGATAGTGGTTAAAGAGCATTGTCTATGGGAGGAGGCATTTCCATTCTCTTTGTTCTCCAGCACTTTGGGAGCACCCTGAGAGAGATGGGCCAACCTGCAGTCATTTCAAATTTGTGTAGTCTATTTGGCAAAGCTTTCATGATTAACCAGTGAAAGCTTGCAGATTTGTGTTAACAAACCAAAGAGTGGTCCCTATATGGATTGAAAAACAAACAAAACCAGGTGGTACTTAGCTGTAACTCACAACAGTGAACCACAGGGCAAATCTATAGAGAAGGAGTTAAATGGGAAGAAACAAATAAGCTGTTGTGCACTTATCTCTGGGAAGTACAGTGAGAGTCTGCTGGAGTGATGGGAATGGGGCAAATGCTTCCCATTCTCTTACAACAAATAAATTACTGGCATGTTTTACTTAAACAGAGTTTTCCAGTTAGATGCTATTCTGGGTAATTATGCTCATCAAGAATTTCTGTTCATGATTTTATTTGGAAATAATTTTTCAGTGTCTGTTCTAAGCATGGCATTCATGAACTCTAAGCCCCCTCCTGTTACTTATAATGTTGCCACATAACATATTGGTAAAGAACATGTACAGGCAGTAGCAATTTTCACTGTAGGCTTAGCTTTGAGGGAAATTTATCTTAAGGTACTGCAGTTGCTGGGAGCTCATTATTTTGTATTAAACATTCCTGTCATGCTTATCTTTGCAGATTGATTATTATCTGTTTAATAAAATAAAGATAAAATACCTTGCTAAGTTCAAGAGGCTGTGGCACACAGATAAACATTTCCTCAGACTCCTGCCTGAGCACAGCCAAGCAGGCAGGGGCTCCTGGCTGTATGCACTGACAGCACAGGAGGGAGGGCTGCTGAGGCATCCTTCCAGACTGGTCTCATTTACAGAGTTTTGCTGGGCTGCCTTGTGGGTATAGCCAGGGATTCATGGTGGGGAAGGCAGGGAAAGCCTCTGCCTGCTTCAGTGGAAACCTGTGGGTGAAAGGTGTGTGTTGCTCTCACACAGGAATTCAGAAAAGAGAGAGGGAGGCTATCTGGGTCTCCTGGTAAGCAAGTGTAAAGCTCTCTGCTGTGCAAATAGCTCTCCCTGAAAGGATAACAATGGTGCTAGGATTTTCTAAATCTTGTTTCTCTCCTAGCTTAGAAGCACTACCTTTAGAAGAAATATTGTATTGATTTTCTGCATTGCTTTTATGGATTTTATTTTTGGAATGCCTTTGAATGGTGCAGTAACTACTTAATGGTAATTTTGGAGAACTTTGGGATTCATAGTTTGTATCTATAGTGAACCTCTAACATTTAGTCACTTAATCTCTTGGAACATAACTATTGTTTTTGTGGAAGTATTCCTTTAATTTTTGTAGGGAAATCAGGGGAGCTGGTATGTTCATCAAAAGGAATTTGCTGATTTCTGGGCAGCTATTTTGGGTTTGTTTGTTTGTTTTTCTATCATACCTTTACCATGTGAAATGTTGAATTTGCTGAGGGTAATGGGGTGAGAAAAACAAAACAGCAAAGCTTTTCACAGAAGGGACAATTGTATGGTTATACACTAATGTCCTTCAAACTCGCTCTTTCTAAAGTTTCATTTCTTTGATGTTTGTCATGAAGGGAGGCAGACTTTTATTACCAAGTTTTCACAGAGTGTTGTCCCTATCTTTCAAAAAGAAATAGTGAAATTTCACCTTCATTTCCCCTCAGACTGAAATTAGCATGGATTAATTGGAATTCTGCTACAAATAAGGAAGAAAAGATGAGTTCTTACTCATGAGATGTGAAACATGTACCTTCTCTATGAGGAGAAGACTAAAGATAAAAGACCTGCTGGGTTAAAAACATAGTTGAGTACAAATAATAAGGAAATAAGCTGATGGATAGGTTTAATTCTGCTCTCAGGTTCAGCATTATATTTATTCTAGTATTTATCGTTACAGCAGCAAAAAGTCACAACACAGCTCACAGTAAGAAAGACCATTACTACTGGCTCTGTATCCTCTTTTACCTAAGAAACGAGAGGAGTGCAGGAATAGAACAGAGAATAGGGAAGAAGGAAGTAATATGGATGCGAAGCCATGAAGGGTCCAGTTTATCAAGCACAGTCACTTCTTCAAAGTTAAATTAATACCTCACATTTAAAATGTCCTTAGATGTTTAATCACCAGCACCACATAGATATCAGCTGGAATATTTGGAACAGAGTTACAGAGAGAAAAGGGTCATGGTCTGGCAGTGCAGCAAGGGGTGTTTCTGGTGCAGGGTTGTACAGCACTCCCACTGAGTAGTTGCAGCAAGAGCCCAGTGCTTGGGAGGAACAGACTAAATAGCATCTTTGAGCGTGTAACTCCAATCATCTCCCATATTAAAGTAATACAAAGAACAGGAAAAAAGAGGTGCTGTGTTAAGTATTGGCAGTACAAACATGTGAAACTGGCAAAGTGAACAAATGGGAGGGAATATGGAAGGGAAAAAATTGCAGGGTAAGTGGGAAATACCTTCCATGTGCAGTTGGTTGTCTGTACCTTGTTTGATAAATTCATGATTTCACAGTTAGCCTGCAACACCCGAGTAAGGTGAATTAATGTCGTTGCAGTGCATTAACAGATCTCATAATCAATGCATCAAAAGTCTAATTTAGTTGCCCTGAATAATTTGGGAAGTCTTTCCCTGAGTAGGGAATTAACTGTGGGACTTCCTATGCACCACAGCACCACCCTTACTATGGGGCTGTTCTTCCTCTGATGGACTGGGCAAGAATTGCTGGTGGATGGAAACAATCCAAATACAGTAATGGCAGAACGAAGTAGTGTTACAAAAATTACAGGTTTTCAAACAGGTTTTCAGGTTTCAATTTCATAACTGAAGAATCTGCTGCACAAAAAAAATCTGGAAATGTAGTTGAGTGTATGCTGTGTTATAAAACTGTGTATACAAAGAGCCAGAGACAATCAAAATCCTAAAAGAGTTTCAGGAGGCAAGAGAAATGGGGGGAATTGAGTAATGTTGGTGAAGAAAGTTGACATGAAAGAAGGGAAATATTTTGAGGATCACATGTTCTTTCTTAAATGGAGAATAAGTCATCACAGAAATAGCAGCCTTTCCAGGCGGCTTCAGCTTTCATCTAAGAGTTAACCTGATAGATAGCAAATTCACTGGAATACTTGCTTTCTTACCAATCAATTGCTACCAAAGTAAGTGCATTGAAAGGAATTTGAGTGTTATGACCTGGACTTTGACATTTATGAGACTTAAGTGACAGTCATTTTCTTTGCTGAGTGCATGGTATTTGTTAGTTGCAAAATCACTTTTACTTAAAATTCAGTTTGCTAGCTGCTTAACTGTCTGCTATTGTTTAGTGTAGTTTTAGGTGATAAACATGTTTAATTATTCCTGGAGTGTAATAGTTTGAGGTTTTACATATTTCAGTGTAATTTGTTTCTTCTACAAATTTATATATGCTTGGTTTTGAGTGGATTAGCTGGAAGAACCTTACGGATGGCTCTTTTCTTTTAAACTGAACTACCATCCTGGTTTCCTATGAAAACTTATATTTAATGTTTGGAGTGTGACTTTATACTGCGACTTTATATAGTGTTGTGAATATTACCTGTCTGTGCAATGCCATCAGTTGAGAGAAGAGTGCAGCATTATTGTTAGTTGAATGTCTCATTTTCAAGATAATCTGTTTTCCCTGCTCCCTGTGCACACTGCTCCTTAGGTTTCAGGTATACTGTGAGATTATTCTTTTTCTATGTGAGGAGGAAGTAGAAGTATTTTGATTTTTATTAGTTCTTAAGTGTGCTGTATGAAGAACACATTGTAAAAAATTAATACAGTGTTTTTTTCTTTTCCTCCCTCTCTTCACCCTTACTCCCTACTGTTTTTAAAATTAGGTATCAAATTGTAGTGGAAATAGTTCAGGCAACCACAATCAGCAATATTCCCCAAGTGAAGAGACAGAAAGGTAAGATTCCAACATCTGTTGTTTTCATTTTGAAAAGCTGTTTGAACTCTTGCCATACATATGCAATCAGTGCGTGTGGGTTTTTTAGACAGATTTTAGGAACGCTATGCCTTTAGTGTTTTGATTCTGTTTCATTTGTCTGAGTCTTCCAGAAGCTCACATGGTATGATTATCCCTCCCATCCTATGTTCATCTAAGCTGATGGATCATGAGAAAGGTCATATCTATGATACATTTATTTTCAGAACTTGCTGCAACTGGGAATTCTGACATTACAAATTCATATGCTGAGAATCATATTTCCACTTTCTTGTTCATACAATCTGTTCCTCAAAATCTCAATCTGTCCTCTTTTCAAAACACAGAAGAAGGAATGATACAGCATAATTTGTCAGTCAGTTATTTTGACTTTTTAATGTATTATGTTTTTGAGTTAAATAAATAAAGAGTCCTCATCATTTTCTGCAATGATTTGGCAATGGCTGCCTTTTAAAAAGCAGTGCATATTGTAGTCATACTTATATTTATTACATATACTACTTTTTATGGCTCTCAAAATATGTGAAAACTGAGGTATATCATCAGGAGATCATCTGAATGGCAAAATTACTAAGTCATTGCTTAGGGACATATACTTCAGTTGTATCAGTGCATAATAAAAAGGCAACAGATAGTAAAATTAATTTCTTTGTAAATAAATAGAAAAGATTTTAAGTTCTCATGTGATCTGAATCTCTCTCTAGGTTAAAAAAAATCCTTTTCTAGTTCTTTATATCAGAAAGGAAAACTTTAAAAAGTATATTCAAGTGTAGTGAAAAATGCAGAAACAGAAAATGAACATGCTGTGAGGTGGGGAAATTTTTGGCAATCTGAAGAGTTTGAGGTCCATGCTCAAGTTTTAGAAAGTATAAGGTTGTCAATACCAATTATACTTTTTGTTTACTCTCTAAAATAGAGATAAATGTTCATTCCAGTAGGCTATCCTGCTTGTATTAAACCAAGATAACAGGAAAAGTAGACATTGGTTTTTATTCAAGTGTACATTACAGAAATATATATTAATATTTTTCAGATAAAGGATAATTGAATGGAAAGTCTATTTCATAAAGTAATAAAATGAGGATAGGGAATTTAACTCAGAGAGCATTATGAAAAATCAAATCTTGCTAAGCCTGTATTTCCATTTGTGCTACCATTGGTCTTTTTGAGACAATAATTGATTTGGGGAATATTTTGATACAGTTTATGTTCCTACAATGAATTATTTATTAATTAATTCTCCTCTATCTCCCTTGACTTTATCTGTTTAAATATCTACTGTTCTAAGTCATGAATAGAAGATTTTTTTTGAAGCTACAGCTGTCTGTTGCTGCAGAACAGATACAAAAATACAGAGTTGGTGGTATGTGGTAAAGTTGATTCTGCATTTTTATGGGCTCTTGATTTCTACCTGTACTAAAAAAAAAACCCTAACAAATTTCACTAGGTGGTGCATTGACTTTTTTTATTATGATAGGGACTTTTATTTTTGGTTTATTCCTATGATAACGTTATATATAATTTAAGGGTTGATTACCACTGCTGGCTCTGTTAGCTACTGGGGCTATACCTTTTGTTTATTAAATAGCCAGTGGTCATGCACATTGTCTGGAAAAGGTGATTTTCTTTTGCTTGATGCATATGAAACAGTGTGCCCAACAGAGGCATGCCTATACATTTTTTATAGTTCACAGAAATTTAGGGCAGATTTTTAATTTCAGTTATTCCACTCAGGTTTTCATCTACCGAAATTTTTCAGGCTCTATGTATGCACAATAAATTCTTAAGAGGACTATCAAAATTGTAGAGGGGTAAAATCTAGTTCTGAAGACTGTTTTGTGCCTTATTTTTCCTAAAGGAGGTGGAGGCATTTTACCTAATGTGGTAATTAATATAATATGTTCCTGAATTTTAAAAACAAAAGGAAAAACTGTGATACCCTTCTTAAAACAAAGAAACCCAACAAAAAACCCCCAGCACATCTCACTGCTAACATAAAGGTTGTTGAAATCTTGTAGAACAGACTGCCATGTTACTGCCATCTTGTTTTGATGTTTCCTTTTCTGGATGCTACTGCACAATGCTACCCCTGGATTTAATGGTGAATAATTAAATGTAAGCTTTATGCAAAATCAAAGTGTGTCTGCACAGTCTCATTCTGTCTTTCTCTTTTTAACCTTCTCCCCCAGCACGTGGTGCACACCTGCAGTGATGTGTGAGCATGGCAGCTGGATGAATACGACAGTTCCTCCTTTGCTGCTAAATGTGCTCTTGGCTTTTGTGTCAAGGCCATCTCTTAGCTTTGACCCCAACCTGGCAAGAGAGAGTCTTACTGAGAGCTATTTCCTTTTTCCTGTGGCAAAGTTGGGTCCTGAAAATGTAACTGCTTCTTTAGTTCTTTAGTGCCTGGCTGTTCAACTAGAGCAGCTGAGCTCTGGCTGGCCAGCATTCTGCTCTCAAGGTGTAAGAGTAGAGCAAGTGTACATAGTACATATATGGATGTAGAATCATAGAGTGGTTTGGGTTGGAAAGGGCCTTTAAAAATCATCTACTCCAGCCCCTGTGAAATGAGCAGGCACATCTTCAACTAGACTGCCTGGAGTCCCATCCACCTGACCTTGAATGTTTCCAGGGATGGGACCACCTCTCTGGGCAGCCTGTTCCAGTGTTTTGACATCCTCATTGTAAAAGACACTCCTTTTATATAGTCCAAATTGCCCCACTTTTGGTGTAAAACCATTGCCCCTTTGTCCTGTTGTAACAGGCCCTGCTACAAAGTCTGGCCTCATCTTTCTTACAGGCTGCTTTTAAGTACTGAGGGGCTGCAGTTGGGTGTCCCCAAAGCCTTCTCATCTCTGGGCTGAACAATCCCAGCTCTCTCAACCTTTCTTCTTGGGAGAGGTGTTTCATCCCTCTGATCATCTTCATGGCCCTCCTCTGTCTTCCCTGTGCTGAGGTCCCCAGAATTGGATGCAGTACTCAGCTGGGGTTCCACACAAGAGTGGTCTCAGCCTCCATCATTTGGAAATATGGGAGCTCCCCGAGGCAGTGTTTTCAATGGAAGAAGGTGTAAACAAAAACCTGAGGAGCAGTTAGTGGAGCAGAGTGGCCAAAACTCGGCAGTAGTGAGTGCTTAACCACTATTTATACTTTTAGCAAAAGAAGCATTGTACAACCACATGAACTGCAATCAGTATTCCTGAGCAGGACTGTGGGCTTTTACTATTGGTTAAAGAGACATAATTAAGTCTCTAAAACTGACCAAAAATACCTACTTTTTCTAAAAAGATTAGGTGTCTATTATTAAAGGATGAATAGCCTGAGGACCAGATATCAGACTGATGACTTCTCATTTGGGGCTACAGTTACCTGACCTTTTTACTATTTTATTTGGTGATGCCAAAGTATGCATTTAATGTTGGTGCCCAGTAAGGTGGGAGAGGAAGGCTTGTTGCTCAGTAAGGACACGGTTCTTTACACTTTTTAACTAGTGCTGGTGCCACCTATTGGCAAAATATTTAGCTGTTAGGACACTAATAAAATCAGAGAGTATTTAAAAATACTTCTACACATGATTTTATTAAACCCTCTATAGTTAAACAATGGCATGTTGTAGGATTTATTCCTTTTCAGATTTCTATCACTTGAATCTTCTGGTATGTGAGCATAAGAGAGCAAACAAAAATGTACAGAAGCATGTTAAGCAGTAAGTTTTGCATTTGGCTCTCTGACAGAGTCAAAGGTCAAAATGTTGGGGCACAAAGTAATGTCAGAGGTTTCCAGTGTGATGCCAGCTGTGGGTGGATGGTGGAATTTCTGTGGCCGGGAGAATTGCTTTTGGCCGTTGCTGAAGTTGAATAAGAAACATAACACAGCATTATTGTTTCTAGAGGGGTAGATAGTTTATTTTGGAGCAGTGCAGGCCACTGTAAATAGAAGTTGTTTCCTTGCATTCTCACCCTGCACTTCCCTCATTTACACTGGCACAGAAGCACAGAATCTGGTGTGTACATGTTCACTTTTCCAACAGTGTCTTCCTGTGTATCTTCTTCCAAAATGGTCATTATCACTCAAGCAGTGACTGTAGGAGGCAGCTTGGTTTTGGTGGTAGTTTTGTTTTTGTTTTTCTTTGTTTGTTTAATTTGTTTGGTTTTTCTTCCTGTTGGTATTTTCAGATGGTACCCCTCTCTACAGTCACATGTGCTATGGTTAAAAGAGTCACATCCTTCTACACCTTTAACTATAAACAACTCTCCTCATCTTACCCTTTGATACAGATTCATTCTAAGTACAGAACCAAGTAAAATTTAAGCTAAATTTTAACTATTTCAGTTGTTTGTTGGTTTGTTTTTATTTATTTTACAAAATCTATCTTATCTACTGAAGATTTTGAAGGACTCTAAATGCTTATCTGAAAATGTTTACTGCATTTTGATCTATTAAAGCATTTTGTAAGAGGAAAAATACCTGGACTAGGCATTTATAGCATGAATGACAGATGATATGCAAGTTTCTAGAAGCAAGAATCTTAAATATTTGTAAAGAAAAGGTATTGAAAACACCAATGGGGAAATAGCGACAAAAGTAAATTGTTATAAGAACTGGATATTTGCTGTAACGTGAATAGGAAGCTGCTTAAATACACTGATTCTAATTTTAACAGACACATTTTTGTTTCTTCTCATACTGATATTGTATTACAGGATCTTACCAGAATTTTAGCAAGGTTCTTTTACTAGCTGCTTTTTAAAACAAACCCCAAAAATGCACGTACCTTGTCTTAGGGCAACACAGAGCAGGTCACTCAACAGATTTTTTTTTTTTTTTAAGGATTTTTTTGTAAAGGGATTTGTTTGATTTGCCTTTTAATTTTCTATGCCCTCCACCTTACACATGACTTTACAGTATGAGTGGAAAACCACCCTTGGATGTGACTGGATGGGGCTGTTTTTCAGACACTGCAGTGTAATCGATCCCAGGGCATCCCTGTTGAGAAAACTGCTCGTTTTCAGGCAGGGATTGTGAGACAGATCAAATAAGCAGCCATTTCTGTGTGGAGAGATCTGCTGCCTTGCAGCAGAAGAGCTCTCCTGCTGAGCCTTCCCACTGTGTGTCTAGATATTTGCTTTTCTAAGCAGAACTGACAAGTGGCACAGGAACAGGCCTGGCTATGGGCAGGCCTCTCAGGTGCTGGGGTTCTTGAAGAGGCTTCAATGTTCAGCTGTGAAAAGGGACTTTAAAAAAAACCCTGGGACTGTGGGCTAGCTTAGTTATGTGGGTTGTGATGTGTGGGTTTTGTCAAGATGATAATTTAAAGTGAAGTAAAATGGGTACTGGTTCCAGAAGATTACAGATGCCATGTAACTTAATTATGTCAAAACTCTATTATGATTCCTCCCCCTGACCTGCATCCTCCACACAGGAATAAACATTCCCACGCAATTATTTTTGCACAGTTTTCTGGCAAGGCCTAAAGAGCTGACATTGTGCCTGCACGTCATGCTCAGGCAGTAAGTGTGCAGGGAATCCATGTGCATGAGGGTAAAGGCTGCAGAGTCTGTGGTACATTTATTTGCTTTTATTTGTGATTTGCAAATCAGCTTTGTAGGGGACGTTTTTCTTTCTGTTCCTGAGATCCTTTGAGTCTGCTGGTGATGGTAATGGAGGTGCTGTCCAGTGGAAGAGGGAGGGAAGAGGCTGACTGCTCAGATAGATGTGACCAAAGGGGGTGCAAGGACCTGCAGAGGCTCTCTGTGGTGGATTTTATTTTACTGTATGGCACATGCTGACTCCTAGGCTCAGCTCTGCCTTACTGCCACTGGAGTTTTTATTTTTCTCAGCTGTGGCTGTGAGTGGGATGCTGTGTTGTGTGACACACTGCTAATGATCAGAGCCTGACTTGTCCATGGTCTCCCTGCAAGCCCCTTTTCCCAGAGCTGTCTGTGGAAGTGGTTGGGATTTAACACTTCTTTTCCTCAGTCTTTTGTCAGACCAGAGGAGAGCTGCCCAAGGTCCTTTCCTTGGACCTTGGGCACTAGAAGAACAGTGTGTGCTATTCTTAAAGGTCATCCTGCTCTCAAAGAATTGAACAAATGCTTTTCCAGGCCTCTGTAGGCTTTTAAAACTTGTAATTCAAAGTTTCTAAGATATGAGGAGGTCCATAAAGACTTGTAAGTTATATATACGGTTCCAGTGACTGCTTACACAAAAATATTAAATTGATCTTCACTACTTAAATATTAAGCATGACATTTAGGAGGCCCTGTATGTGCTTAACCTGGCTCTTGGAAAAAATCTTGCAAAAAAGCATGTGATGGGGAGTATGTGTGTTGCTCCTTCAGTAATGGGTAGGGCTGGTCAGTGCTGTTGCATGTGCTGCCAGGTGTCATGGATCTGTAGTTACTGAAACAATAAAGGAACAAGAATTTGTATTCTCAGTTTTATTCATGCTTTTGCCATATATAACTTTATAGGTAAAATGAGAAATCTCTGCCTTCTGCTAGCACTACTAAGAGGTCATGCATTTCTAAAATACCATTAAATTTCTGCTTTAAGCAAATTTACATTGCTTTTGTTTATCCTCCAATGTGCTTAAGGATAATAAAGGCTGTGTGACATTTTGTGGCATGACAATTTGGAAGGCCCCGTATTCTGACTTAAAAATGGATGATGTGAATATGTACTTCAATTTGATCTATTTAATAGATATAAACTTCCTCAAGTAGCAAAGCCACCATAGGGGGAAAAAAAAGAAGAGGAAAGAAAATTAGGTGTGAGAAATCCCTTTTTAGAAATCATTTTGGTGGATTGGCATATGCTTCTGGGTATATGCTTCTAGCTTAGCTCAAGTCAAGATAGTTAGGAGTGATTTAGAAGACAGTGTGGAAGCTTTGTCAGAAATTGCTGCAGATGTGCAAAAATGCATAGAATAAAACAATTTTCACAGGTAGCATAGCTTTGATTGCGTGGTAAGTTTGAGCTCATTTCAACTATTTATATTTTAATGTTGTTTGGTGCAAATTGAGTTATCTACAACTGTGGATTGATAAGCAGCGTTTGAAATTCAGCTTTTGTTACTAATTGCTTTGGGTTGTCTTTGGGAGAGGTGCACAGGACCCTTCTGGGAATTGAAATTCCTCCAAGGCAGTGCATGTCCTGTCAAAATTTCCTCAGATAAGGAGAATTATTTTGGAGGAAGTTAGTAGAAGACACTTTGCTCATTTGAAGATGGAGACTCTGCTCAGTTGCTGTTGGTGTAGTGTATGCAGCTTGTGGGAAGGAAATCCCAAAGTGGCATCTTTCTTGTCTTGCTGATAAGGAGTGATTTTTGTTTGTTTTTAATAATATTTTTTTTGAGAAATACCCAAAGTGCAAAGTTGTTACTCTTGAAAAAAATATTACTCAAAGGATGCTTTTTTCCTTCTTGCATTGTGGTGAAACAGTCTCTTAGTAGTAGAAATCTACTTCTTTTCTATTTATTGAAGCTTGCTGGAGGGTGTGTGAATACATGCAAGCCTTTCCTTTTGTGCCTTTCTGGTTTTATTTGGTTTATGCAGTGATACCTGAATGTAATTGAACATCATCTTTCCTGATGCTCAGAAATGGGGAGAATCACTCTTAATTCTGTCTCAGTATTTTGGTGATTATGGAATCAGAAAAGAATGTACTCAAAAGAGAAGTCTTTATAACTTAAAATATTGTTTTGATAGTGCTTAATATGATAAAAGCAGAGCAGTTTAGGTCTGAAAATCTCTAAAATCTCAAAACACATTAAGTTTTGGCTAAAACCGGTGATCCACCTAACCTTTTCCAGTTGAGCTGAAAATGCTTCTCCTGATTTCTGCTAGTTTATCTTTCCTAATTTGGAAGAGGGAAGTGTTAGTCCCCAGTTCCATGCTGTCTTTCCTGCCCTGTAGCACATCAGCCCCATTGTGTGCTGCTCTGCTTTTCAGCAGCCTCTTGTTTATGTGTGAAGGACGTCACTGGCCCTTTCACAGTGCCCAGCCCTGTTTACCCATGGAGCAGAAACAGCCTGGCTGTTCTAGCTTGGGAACTGCCCTGAGAGATGCTTGGCTGGAGTGGCTCCTTTTGGGTATGAAGAGCTGAGGTAAATGCTTTTGAAGGGGTTCTGTTAAGACAGGCAATAATCACTGGAAATGGTGGGCTCATTAATCTCACCTGGGGTCACAGGATGATAAGATTTCAGGTGAAGTAGACATGCATGCTTTGAAAACCCTTCAAGAATGCCTTGTTCCCATCAAGAAGGGTACTTTTGTTTTAAGAAGACTGAATGATCATTGCATTGTACTGTTTGTGGGTGTTCAAGTATGCATTATGAGCCCAAAGCATTTAAACTATTGAAAGAATTGATAACTTGCAAAAAATCATCTTAGAGTCAAGTGCAGCAAGGATAAGGTTGGGGTTTAATCTTAAACTCTAATCTTGAGGTTAAATCTTAAACTTTAATGTTCTGTACCTGTATTTGTAATAGCTATAAATGTTTTGATTTGGGGGAGAGCATTGTTCTGTCCTTAAGGTCTTTTCTCTCATTAATACTGGTACTTCTGTCTAGGGAACTGAAACACTAAATTAAATGCTCTGTTGACTTCCCTGCGGAGATAACATGCCAGGAAAACAGATGGCTTTTTTTTTTTTTTTTTTGGTAATTTTATAATTTGCTTCAGTGTGTATCATCTCTTTAGTTCACTATTATATGGCAGCTCAGATGCAAATGATAGTCATCCATTAAAATACTAATAAAATAAATACTACAAATAAAATTTGTGTCAGGAACCATCCATATCAACATAAAAACATAAAGGAAATCAAGTGAGATTAAAGATATGGGTGAAGATAATGGGAGAATATCTGGACTCAGTTATGTGTAGAACTTCAGGGAGCTCCGTGTACCTTGAGTTGTCCTTCAGTATGCAAAAGACAACTTAGAGTTGCATCCAATGCTTACATGTGGCTTTAAGTTGGAAATATAAGGATAAAAACAGTTGTAAAAGGAGAAGTTGCCATAATGTATTGGAAACTTGCTTAAAATAGGGATTTGGAATAATTTCTGAGAGATTTCCTTTTTGCTGTGTTTGCAGTCACAAACCTATGTAATTGTTTCTTAACAGCAACACTTGTGAAAATCAAATGCTGTTTTTATCTACATGACTTTGCTAGCATTTAATAGTTTGAAAACATAGTAGAATAGATCCTTACTGTTTATCCCTGAGCAGCCGGATAATCCAGAGCCAAGTAAAAGCCAAGTACTTTGCTACTGAGTAATAGCTCCAGCCCAAAAAAGCATGGATGTTATCATTACACTGGCTATTACAAAGTCTTATTCAGCTGACTGTCATCTTCACATTACTTTCTAACAGTACTGTGCAGTGTTGGTGTGGCATTATAAGATTTTTTTCTTAGTCATCTGACTATTTTGAGTGAACTTTGGTCAGTTGTCTGGAGGGGATATTGTATGATAGGCTGTTCACATCAGGCACAAGAGGTTTGGGTTTGCAAATAAGATGTGTGGGAATGTGTCATGCTGGGCTGGGGGGAAGAGAGCCCAGTCCCTCATGACTCCAGGCAGTCAATGCTGTGTTCAGTGAGGTATATTGGCCATCAGCTCCACGTGTTATCATTTGCCATGGCTGTAGGTAATTTCCTTAATGCCATCTGATAAATGTACATCCTGTATAGAGGTCTTGGGCTGTGTCCTCCAACAAACTATAAAAAGAGCTGGAGGGGTTGGGTTTTGTTATGCATTTGAATAATAATTTTTTTCCTCAACTTTGTTGTGTAAACTCTTGAGTTATCATTGCAGAAAGTTTCAAAATCACCATTCTGTTTCAAATGCAAACTTGCCATTATCTGTACTGATGAGCATAGCTGATTCATGGATGACAGATGCTTTGATCAGACAGGTGACAGAAGCAGTGCTACAATATTTTCATGTCGTAAAATACTGCCTCTGATTTGCTTTTCACAGAAGCAATGGTACAAGGATGTTTTCCTGTTGTAAAGTACTGCCTCTCATTTGCTTTATTCTTAGATTCAAAAGGAAAAGAAACTGCAGCAATGAAAGCTGACCTCCTAAGGGCTCGCAATGTGAAGAGGTACATTAATCAGCTGACAGTGGCAAAGAAGCAATGTGAGAAGAGAATAAGGCTCCTGGGAGGGCCAGCTTATGATCAGCAGGAAGATGGCATTTCTGATGAAGGTGATGGCCCTCCAAGTCAGAAGGTACAAATGGCATTGTCTGAAGGTCCTCCTAAGTGTGTTACCACTGGATTGTGTTGCCTCACTGTCCTTAATCCCTCCCTTCCCGCAGGAGTTCAAGTACAATTTAATTGCTGCTTGGTTTATTTACCTTGGGAAAAGGTTACTGAAGTACCTGAAAAGACACATTAATTGCTCAGCTTGGAATATTGTGCAATGTGAAACTTCACAGAGGGCTGAGTGGCTTGTAAGCACGTGTGATTTTTCAGACATACCACCTGTAGGGAGTTAATAAGGACATGCAGCTTAGCAGCTTTTGTCAAAGTAGCAACTTGCTTTCAAATAAAAGACTGCCAACATATGTGCAATATGTCTTTGGCCCTCGTTATACTTACTTTAGGAAATATGTGTGGGTTTTGAAGATACTGAATTATTCAAAAGTAAACACTTATGGAAGGCAATTGACAAAACTCTGAGCAGTTGTTGCAGAAAGTCTTTGGCAAAGCTGCTGTGACTGAATGCTGGTTTTCAATACCACTGTAGTCTGGAATTAGAAGTAACTATTGTGTTGGCCAGCATCTACAAGAATAAAATAACTACTTAGCCTTGCAAATCTTTAAAAATTTTAGTGACTTCTTTTCTAATCTGCTCTGTTCCCTTTGGGCAAAGCATAGTAGCTGATGTATTCAAATGTGAAAAGAGTTTATGTTTTTCATGTAGGTAGGAAATAGCTTATCTTTTCCTGCAGGGATCTTTATTTTCATTATGGCCTGAAGTAGAATAATGGAGAAATAGTTCCTACTTTTTGTATTTTGTTTTTTCTTGAGTAAGGTCTGAAACATAATGATTCCTTACTCCCCACTTGTCCTTAAAGCATTATTTCAGATGGTGTGTCATAGATTGTGCCAAGACAGTCCTATTCTCTTTCCTGAAGTTGAATGCAGCAATTGGGAGCTTGGGAGCATGTGGCAGCACTGCATGAGCCTATGATGCCACTTTTGATGCCTGCTGAGATGTTACCAACTTTTCTGGATAGATGCGTGGGACATAAGATTGTTCAAGACTGGAGTCCAGCAGTGAAAATGCACTTGATAGGGGCAGGGATTGGTCAGGAATATAATAAAATATAATATTGTAATTAAAATTAAAGGAATTCCTGAAGTTGATATTGCATGTTTCATGAACCAATAGGGTTTTTTAGTGGGAGTTGCTGGCCTGGGGTTATATCCTGCAAATATACCAATGAGCAGCTCAATATTGTGTTAATGGTACTATTAATAGAAATAATGACATCTTGCAGAGGCATTTGTTGTGGTGATGGTGTAAACAGTGGGATCTGAGGCAGTTTTGCTTCTAAGCTTTTGGTGTTTCTGTGATGAAGCCCTAGAACTCCTCTAATGTCATGTCAGTATAGAAAATAGGAAAACTGCTTCCCCCTTCTCTTGTTCCTGATTCTCCATTGCCAGGAAAGAAGCTGTGGGAGGCAGTTTGAGAGGTGGAGGCCATGCTGCCCCCTTTTGAGCACAAAAAAATGCTTAGCTGAGGAATCAGTCTTTCTTCACTGTTGCTCCTTCTTATCCTCTCCTAGCACTGTGGTAGCTGCAGTCTGGGTACTTATTTCAGGGCAGCTGGTGTTATTTTGGATGTTGGCCCCTCCTATTTGGACAGTATTGACTGAACACTCAGGCTCTTTTCTAAGCAAAAGGGAAAGGCATTGTTTGGGATTTAGTAGGTAAAATACATTAGTAGCTTGCAGCTTGTGGCCCTTAGATATTAGAGTAGGGTTGTGTTAACATTTCTGTTAAGGTAGCATCTGAATTGCAGAACTAGCTTTGCAGAAGAAACTGCATGTTTGCCTTGCTTTCTTCAACTTGCATGAAATAGGTCAGAAATGGATATTTACTGATGGTGTTTTGAATTAATATTTTATATAAGTGTAGTGTAGAATCTTGAATACATTATTAACTGTGGGGAATTTTTGGTGCTAGTTGAACAAAGAGTTGACTAGTAAATTAAACTTGTATTTTAATTTCACTTAGGCATCCTATAGAAAGCTTTTTCTTGACTGCAAGAAAATGTGCAGTAGTAGGGGAGTAATGGCATTGCTGGTAAAAAATCTTTTATGCATGTTCTGATTATGGGCTTATATATGGAGATGGGTTATTTGGAGCTCTCAGTGTTCTGTTTGATTATGTAGTCTTGTGATTTTTATTCATTTGAGTTTGTACATGTTTCACTTACCTAATTTTCCTGAATCCAGGTTCTCTAGGGAAATCCTACATATGTGAATTCTAATCAAATGCTTATAAGCAAACAAACAGACAAATAAACCACATTCTCTGAATCTGAGTTCTGTCATTACCTCTGATCCTGATTTAAACTCTGCCCATGGTGTTAGATTTGTTTTTGGAGAAAACGCACTTTGACTAAGTGTAATATATAAAGCATGTCTTTATAGTCAGTGCTGTTTTAGTCCTTTTTCCTAGGAACTATGCCTGCACAGTACTGCAGTAATTAGTTGAATTTTTTGTCTGTGTTTATCCAGTGAATGGAGTTTTTTCCCTCTGTTGTGCTGAGCATAACAGCCACCCCGCCTCGTCTGTGAGATTTGACATATGGAGTCACAGCATCTTAGTGGAGCAGTTTTGTGGATCATGGGTTCTGGGAGAGGATCTGGGGATCTGACCCTGAACTAGCTGTGAAATAGCAAGGAAACCATCTGAGTGTATTTTGAGGTGGAATGAGCTTGTCTTCATAATCCAGCTGATGAGGACTAAGATGAAACTGCTGCAGAACATCTTCCACTGAATCTGTGGATAGATGTTGATTTAACTGGTGACTTAGCAGATTTTCACAGTGATTTCTGAGCTTCAGTAAGATGATATTATGTCAGGATACATCATGGTACAGAATTTGGCGAATGTTAAGAAACCAAGCCTCAATTGTTGTCACCCGTTTGCCTGGTGATGGGTTTTCTTATGACAGAAGTGTTTATGAACATGTGAGTCTCAAGGCAGGGGATTTTACATTAGTATATGTGCAGTAAAGTAGTCAGGTACCTTATGTGGTTAGTATATCCTTTCTGATACTTATATAACCATTGCATTTAGTTCACATTGCTGTGACAGAGAGCCTTTGATGACTTGCTTCTTTTTAAAGCATAATGAGATAAATATAGGTTTTAATTTTGGTCAGTATGTGGAAAAAACATTAGTTAAGGGGTTTTTAAAATACAGCTTGGAAAAAGATATTTATGGTTTTTGCATTTCACTTATTCCTGGCTTCTACCAATAAAAAAAAAGGAAAAAATCCAAAGCAGCAACCAGTTCTGCAGTCTGACTGTATGCAGGTATCCCAGCAGAAAATTTCCTTTAGTGATCCAAATGCTATTCATCCCAACCATCTGCAGTGCTGTTACCAGCTTTATTTGGGCTATTCATTGTAGGTCAATGTGGTTGTAGTGAACGGGAATCTGGTGTGTTGCAAAGAAATACAGTACCATGCATCTAATCTGTGCCTGTGCAGTCCTAAGTTACCTAGTAGTTCTATGTTCCTGTCCAGAGGGAGGTTGTGACTGTCTTTAGGGATTTAACAAGACAAGTCTCTGCTCTGTAGGGCCAGGGACAAGTCTCCTCTGTGGGCACATGCTAGGGATACTGGTTAAAGCATCCCACTTGAGAAAAAAGAAATAGAAAACCAAACCCTTTCCTAGTCTTAGGCAGAGTCTGTGACCAGCTGTGATATATAAGTTACATTCCTGTTGAAGCAGGGAATTGATGTGGCAACACTAAAACTTCTGGTTTTTCCAAACCCAGAAGCTGCTTTTGAGTTAACAGGATTTGAAGGGTTGCTGTGGAGGCTGATAATTCTGAGATTATATCTGCTAACTGGATATTAGATTTGAGTGTGTACAAATGCCCTAATGCCTGCCTATGTGCCAGCACAGCTTGGAGTTTTGTGCTCTAATCCATGGTGATACTGAATCATAAAATGATCTTTTGATGAGGATTACAAATTACTGCAGAACTTCTTTAAATCATGAAAGGAAGTAAGATCCACAGAACAGCTGGGTGCCAAAAAGGACTGTTGTGGTTTCTCCCCCTGGAGCAGCCAAGCCCCATGCAGCCACTCGCTCACTGCTCCACCAGCAGGATTGGGGAGAGAATCAGAAGGGTAAAACCCAGAAAACTCATGGGCTGAGATAAAGACAGTTTAACAGGGAAAGCAAAAACCACACACACAAACAAAGCCAAACAAGGAATGAATTCACTGCTTCCCATGGGCAGGCAGGTGTTCAGCCATCCCCAGGAGAGCAGGGCCCCATCACATGTAACAGTGACTCGGGAGGACAAAGCCATCACTCCAGACATCCCCCCTGTACATACTGAGCAATTGGGGTCACCTGTCCTGGCTGTGTCTGCTCCCAGTGCCCCACACAGCCCCAGTCTGCTCTGCAGTGTGCCAGTACCAAAAGCAGAAAAGGCCTTGGCTCTGTGGAAGCTCTGCTTAGCATCAAAAAAGCATCTCTGTGTTTTCAGCCTTGTGTTTAGCACAAATCTAAAACATAGCCCGTGCCAGTCTCTTAAGAGTGTTAACTTTACCCCAGTCAAAACCAGCAGATATGCATTTATGATTTTTCACCTCAAAACTGGAAACCCTCTTGTGTCTGCCATTGTTGGTGTTGCAGCTGTAACATAACGCTTTTAGTACAGGACTGGTAATATTTAATGATTCCAGAATACTCCCGACTTAAAGAAAAATCAAGAAGACATTTGAGAGGTCTCATTTCTGCAAGGGAGTAAGCTTTTCTGCCATTAATTTATTTGTTTTAGCTTGCAAGGCTATCTATTAGGAGATTTGTGTAACCCTGTTGCTAGGCACTGCTGCTTTGGTTACCGTGGGGCACTGGTGCAATGGGTCCTTTGTTAGGTGGGAGAGGTGTTTGCACTTGCCTTGCTCCCTGCAGCAGCACTTAGCCCCAGTTACTTCTGAGGGGGGGTTGTTTGTTTGCTGGTTACCCTCCTTGCTGGCAGCCAGAGTGGCATAGCTTGGGTCATGGAAGCATGGAGACCAGGGTGACCTCTCCCTCAAGAAGTGACAGCACATGCCCCATGTTGTGGTTTATTAACTCTGCTATTCACAGAGCCTGAGATGGGGAAAACATCTGTTTGAGGGGCTGGAAGACCCTCTTACACTTGTATTTTAAATCATTGTCCCTGGTAGAATGATTGAATAGAAAATATGATGATGCACAGTAATGAGGCTAAATCACAGACTGGCCTTTAAATTGCCATGTCTGTGTTGTTCCATTTGACAGCCTGATCACCATTTCTGTATTAAGCTGAGCTTGAACAAGGTACTCTCTGCTTTTCAGTGAGGTTTATAGAGTGAGCTTTTAAGGGCAGATATTCATATATCTGAATAGTTTTAAAGCTAAGAATAAAGTCATGTCCAGAAGATACTGGGATGATAAAGAGAAGAATGGCACATGACTTTCACAGGGGAAATTTAAACATGTAAATGAGCATTTCATATGAGACAAATATAATTTGCTTAAACACTGCCTAAAATTTGGGGGAGCTGTTTCAGACAAAACATAGAGGACTGCAGTTGTTAAAAAACCACATTTAGCTTGGTTTTTAAAGGGATTTTATGCCAATACTTGTGTATGTGGTTTCCTCATGTGTAGCTTGAGACAAGGGAACTGTTTTTCCTGCCTATAACTTGGTTGCAGAGTTCACAGGTGCTAGATTTGGGAAAATGAGCAATCTTCCCAGAGAGGGAGGCATCCTGATGCTGACTAGAATTGTATCATTATTGTTAGGTATAAGAAAACCCATATTAGAGAAATTATTAATGCCTCAGTCTCAGAGTTCACATCTTTCTCCATACCAAATAAACTCTGCTATAAAATGCAAAGTCATAGGAAGACTCATTAGTGCCTGAGGACCTTCTTTCTTTTCAAAGGAAATAATGCGAGTTGGTTGGTGCCTGTGAGAAACAAAGAAATTCAGACTACTCTGGGTAGTGTGTTTGGGCTCCTGGTGATAAAAGAAATGGCACTAAATAAGTGATATGAAAACTGGTTCAACTGCAATACTGAAGGGTTGGAGAGGAAAGGTTGCTTGGTTTTGATGAGGAAACATCAAAAAATGATCCTATTTTTGGAAAATAGGAAAAACTTGGTCCTTTTCAGAGAAAGACAAGGTTATTCATTTTGTTCAGTATGGGAAGTTTTGTTCATTTTAGCAGAGAAGCATTTTGTTTTCAGGTGTTTGTCTCAAAGAAAAGGCCTGGATTCACAAAAATAGTAGAGGATAAGGAAGTGATAATGGCTTTTTAATGTAACTTCTCAATGGCTGCAGCATCTGCATGGGTACAGGAAGCCCGTGTTTCATTTCCTTTGCTGCCTGATGCAAACCCTCCTCATTCAGGAAAAGTCCTGAGCACTGTATCACAGAACATGCTCGTTCCTGACTGTGTTTCTGATAGATGCTTTTCAATAACAGTGGGAACTGGGCACCAAGTGCCCTGGCAGACAAGGTATTACATCTTTCTCTGTGTCTCTGGGAATAATTGAGATACATCTCAAAGGTCTGTGGGCTGTGGTATGGAAACTGCTGGTATTTGAAACAAGAACAGATTATTTAGCTTTCAGGCTCCTCTGCTTTGCAGGAACATTGGAAGTTAAATTTTTGACAATAGCATTTCATGAGTGACTTGAAATGCCATCTTAGTCCTTTGAAATGTCTCCTGATTAGAAAGATGTGGAGGTATTTACTATCTGATAGAAGCAAAGATTTATCTTCCAAGTACTTAAAACTCTCTTTTTTTTAATGAAGCAAAACTATTACCGTAGGAGGTCTGTGTAGTTGAATCTAGGACATCTTTGTGGGATGCATGATGAAAAGATTTTCCCTATAAGGAAAGGAGTTAGAATTAGGCACTTTTCCAGTGTTTATTCTTAGTTTTCCCTTCTTCAGATTCTTCAGTTTGAAGAGATTTTGGCCAACCCTTCGTACCGAGAGCACTTCCGGATCTACATGGAGAGGATGGACAAGATGGCTTTGATTGGCTTCTGGGAGTCTGTGGAGAATCTCAAGAGTGCTAACAAGGTGGAAGAAGTTGCAAGCCTATATGGCTTTGTACATTGATGGCACTGTTTGTTGTGGTCTTGATGATCGGAAATGTCTTCATATTTTTGAAGTATCAATACAATAGGATGGGTTCTAAGCAGTTTGGGGTGTTTTTAGCTGCTTTATATCAATATTTGAGGTTAATATTGCAATTAAAAATTGTGGGCTGTTGTGATAATTTATTGCTGGTTGGTGTAACAACATCTGTTAAAAGGAATACTTGATATGCAAAAGGAGTAGCCCCCTCCACCAGAGAAAAAACATGCAGTAAAACATGCAAGCTTATTTGTATTAATTCACATGAAATCTAGAAGAACGTTCCACTTGGATACTCTGTACATCAGTGTCTTATCTTGCCAATTACAAACAGCCCTTTCCATCCAAAATAATGAAATTGTGTGTATATACATTCTTAAAATCTCTTTGGAAGAGAAATGTTGCTTTAAAAGATCTCTCCCTAATCTGTAGCAGGAATGCCACACTACTGATAGAGAGAAGAAACAATGCTATATCGTAATTTTGGCTAAAATAAAGTAGGAGTTAGAACCCTGAAACAAGGATAGGGAATATCACTTAAAGTTGCAACAAGCAATGGTGCAGAGGAAGAATTTGTAGAATACAAATTTGCTGTTTGTCACCAGTGTGGTGGATTTCTGGGGAAGCAATTAAACCTTCAGGATTCACTCTAGCATGAAATACTGATTTGATTATTGATTATTAGTTAACTTTTTGTTCACTGTAATTTTATTGCTCTTACTCCAATCATTTGGAAAACATAAAGCATCCTGTAAAGAGAGAGATAAATTGTAGAGTATGAGTCATGAGCTATTAATACAGACTGAAAAAATGACTACCAACCAACTCAAGCTAGACAGTGTTGATAAAAATGGTTTGTCAGAGAGAAGAGTTCTGTAAATCAGTGTTGACTTGCAAACTGCTCATGATTGGAAAAGGTACTATAAATCATTTTATTACTGCTCATCAGTTGTGATTTTTTGTCCTCCTGTTCCAAACAATGTGCATGTGCATATGGACGTGGATGTATCTGCCCCTACAGGGCAGCTTACACAGAGGTAGTGTCCTGCAGCCACGTGGCTGTGGTGTTGTCAGATGAGGCAGGTAAGAACACTGTGCCATTCTGAGGGAGTGGATAAACCCTTTTTAATTCTGTCCAGTTTAGGGAGATGGTAATTTAGGGAGCTGATAATGGGCTCTGCTGCATTACTTTCTCTCTTTCCTGTTCATTAATGCAAAGTTCAATCCTGTGCACTTTACTGTGCTCAGTAAAAATACCCAGCCTCCTGTACTGGTAAATGTCTCTTCAATTGTGCTTTTTTTCCTCTTGCATTTTTTTCTCTTTTCCTCTGCAAATGAATTATAATGATGTGTAAAGTGAATTGATTCTATTCAGCAGAAGACAGGAGAGCTGATCCAGCTGAGCTTTCCCATCTGAATTTAAAATGGTGACCACACTGTTGCTCTAGCACTTTTCTTCCTTTTAATGCCAGCTTTTGGAACATGCGTTTAAAAGAGTGGGTGTGGAAGCTCTGGCAATTGTAGGGCACAGCTGTTCCTTCACTTACCAAACATCCATACTTAACTTGTAAAATGGATTGCTCAGCAGAGGTACGCAGGCAGGCAGCATGCTTGGGCTCAGTAAGAGGTTTACAGATGTCTTCTCATGCATTTGGATAGGAAATTAGCTTGATTATCCTTCAAATTGTGCACCTGGTTCCTGAGTCATCTTGATATTTTCAGTATCTTTTAATTATTCTTTTCTCCCTCCCTCTTCCTTGCTTCCTAGGCTGAAATACCTCAACTGGTGAGTGAAATTTACCAGAATTTTTTTGTGGAAAGCAGAGAAATACCTGTGGAAAAATCCCTTTATAAGGAAATACAGCAAAGTCTTGTGGGAAATAAAGGCATTGAAGTATTCTACAGAATTCAGGCAGATGTTTATGAGACTCTAAAGGACAGATACTACCCCTCATTCATTGTCAGTGATTTATATGAGAGATCAGTCAAGCAGGAAGAAGAAAGAAGTTCTGCTCAGCTAACTCCTGAGGACAAAGATGAAGTGGTGAGTCACACACACAATTTCTTTCACTGTTATTTAAAGAGATCTGAGAGACTGTCCTGAGAAAAGAATGTAGTAGCATCTTCTGTCCTTCAGCTTTTGACTACCCTTCTTTATTTTACTCATTTATTTATAAATATCATCACTCTTGTAGTTTCATCTGGTAAAACTTTTTGTTTACATGCTCTTTCAAATAAAATGGTACAAAATGACAGACTACTTAAATTTTAATTTAGTTGGAGTAGATAGTTCAGATTCCTAAGCCTTCTGTATTTCACATCTTTCATTATGCTCCTTAGAAACAGAGAATGCAAAACACACTTTGTATAAGCTTAGCTGCTCTGCTTTTGAGTGAAAAAATTCTCACTGAAACATTAGTAGGTTTCTGCCCAGACACTGTCCCTGTCTTCTATGCATTTCCTAGGTACTAAATAGGTATTAAAATTGCACAAAAGAGAAGAAAAAGTAATGTAAAATATAACCTTAGTGGTTCTCATTGATTAATTGAATAAATTAATAGACCATGTTGGAAGATAAATCTGGGACAAGAACTCTAAGTACTGAAACAGAGCATTCTAAATGCCATAAGCAGTAAGCCAATGGCAACTCTTCTTGGAGCAGGTTTTTTCCTTGGGCTGTCTCAGTCAGTCATGTCAGGGGAACTTGTGTGTTGTGTTTATCCAAGAACAGTTTGACAAGAGCATGTCTCAGACTATTGAGTGCCTCTTTCAGTCAGGCTGCTGCTTCAGATCAGCATGGGTGTCTTCATTTTACAATGAACTTGCTCAGAACTCAATGAAATGTAACAGTTTGTCCAAAACCAGGTCTAAATAAATAAGTGCAGAACTGCTGATCTATATTCTGCTATTTAGAAATAATTTTCCCAGAACCTGAGGCTTTTGTATTTACTCCTTAAAATGACTTTAATTTCTGTAGGTGAGGTATTCTAGTCTTTGTAGTTTGTGTATCAGCAAATCTGCAGAGATGAATAGTTGTAAGTAAATTACTTGCAATATGTGCTTTTAGAGCTTGACGAATCTTTTCAGTGTTTGTTTTCCCCTGTATTCTTTTCCTTGATAAAACATTCAAGATGTGTTTTCTAGTTCTCTCACTGCTAACTCAGCTCTGTGTTGAGAGTGGCAGGTACTTAAAGGCTTTGTGTTCTTGTGCTTGCAGTCACTGAGGCTTTGCACAATGGCTCTGAACAGTTTTGTTCAGAACTTCTTGAAGCATTAAGTGCTGTGCTTTCTAATTTCTTCATATCATTTATTCAAAGTCTAACACAGATAATGATTTCTCTGAGGAAACTGGCACAATACTTTAGGGCTAGCTGTACTGATAACATCTACTTTAGCTGCCAAAATTTAGATTTTTGACATCAGTGTCATCTGTCCTTCCTTTGAGTCCTTGGATATGTGTGGACCAGATGTGAAGTCTGTGTAAGCTGTGAAGCCTTAAAGACTAATGTATTGCCAAGTCTGCTTATAACATTCAAAACAGTTTTAAAAAAAATCTAACAACTAATTAAATATGAAGTTGTATATACTACTTGAGTATCTCTTGAATAGAGCAGTTCTTATGGTGCTGTGCCATGCTTCAGGGTTTTTGAGGTGAAAGCAAAATATAAGAGTCTTTCTGAAACTTCCCATGTTCTTTCAAATTTTGGTGAAAATGCAGTACTGGCTAATACGTTTGTGGGCTTTTTCCTCCCCATACAGCAGAAATGACAGCTGAGATATTGGATGTTTCTGAAGGGATACATATTGTTAGAAAGTACAGATTGGTTTTGTTTAGTTTGGGTTTTGGTTCTATGTCCTCACTTCCTGGGGCACTGTGGGCATCACCTGCGTTCATTTTCTATAAATTTCACTGCTGTAGCTGAGTAGATAAAAGCCATCTCATGCACTGCTGTAGCTGAATAGATAAAAGCCATCTCATGTACTCAAGGAGATGAGGACAAAAGGGTGAGCCCTGATTAAATGTGAGAACATCAAGTCTCAAGACAGGAGTCTGGGAAGGGCCAGACTGCTGGTTCTGCTGCAGCTGGAACAACTCTTTCTTCTTCCCAGCCTGGCACCACTTTCTGTTTCTGGGACAAACCTCCACAAGCCTCCAGGTATTTCTGCTTGGGCAAACGCTACAGGTAGAGATACAGAAGCAGGCAGTGCTGGCATCCAGGACTTTGAGGAGAGGATCTGGTGATGGCATTGGTGCTGCATGTGTCAGATCACTAAAATAAGGCTGACAGCTGTGTTCTACGTCACTCACAGAAATGGAAGCCATTAGCAGCTTACCAATGAGGGGAAGGCAGAGCAATCCATTGTGATCTCAGCTTTGAGTGAACTGGTTGGTTGTTAAATTTGATATTTTGAATACAGGTTATTTGATCTTGTGATTCTGGCTTTTTTTTTATGTGATAAACCTACTGATTTAGCAGTGGTTTTTTGGCTTTAAGTGTCTGAAAAGTTAATGACAGAGAAATCATGTAGCCTGCTTCTGGGAGTACAGCCTCACTGATTTGTAATTTAATTTCAATTCTTTGATTGCTAGCATTGAACTTCCTATGAAAAGTCTTCTAATTCTTCTGTGTTGAAAATAGCATTTTTGATTCATTCTTTACCTCTGTGCTTCCCCACAAGTGTAAGGTTTGGGGTTTTTTTTTATGGTTCTTTACATTAGCATTTTAAATAACACCCAATATTGTTAATTATTATTATTTGTGTTATTGTAGCGCCAGAAGACAACATTCTGAGCTGAGGTCTGTGCTCATGCTTGGAGGCAAGTTTCTGACCCTAGGAGTTCATAGTCCATGCAGAATAGAGAGAAGAAAGGACAGGGCATGGAGCTAATGGGTTTCTACTCAGCCACAGAGCAGGCAAATGCAGAGCTAGGAAAGGGCACGGATTTCTCAACCTAGAACTCCTGCATTATGTTCGAGGATGATGCTAAGGAGATTAGTTATTGTTGCTGCTGTTATCTCTTCTCAGATTTTCTTAAATAAGATATAAGATGGAATTTACAACAGGATTGTCTCCTCTAAAACTCACAGAATTTACAAGACAACAAGAGTTCCTTCTGTTAACTTTTTCTTTATGATATAAGGATACAGTTTACTTAATTGGAATATCATTAAATAACATAGAACTCCTCTTCAAGATAATAGACTCAGCTTCCCACAGATAAATTTTGATATACTCAGTCACAAACAGACCTCAAAGATCTTTGAACATAGCAGCAGTAAAAGCTGAGTGCTGCTTGCTAGATCTCAAGGTCTTCATGTCTATTTGAGGAAGTACAGTAAGAAGGGGGAGGTTGAGCTATATGTCAGAAGCTATTAAGGAAAATGTCACTGAAAGGTGTGAAGTTTTCTATTTTTTTGCAGCCTGTAGTACACAAGATGGAAAAAGCTATTGGTTTGTCTGAATGAATATATGAAAATGATTTATGAATTTAGGGTAAGGCATATGTGCTTTTAACACATTTTTATTAACACTTCTAAAAACAGCAATAAAATCTGTGTAGAAAGCTAAAGGACTTGGTTTAGATTATTGTGCAGGATGACAAATCTGTTTTGTGAAGGTTTGTGGGAGGCAGGTCTGTTTGTTAGAAATGTGGATTTTTTTTGGTTTTATTCCCTGCTGCCCCATCCTCATTATCTTTCAGCTCAGTGCTAAGTATTTACTTTTCTATCTGGCTCTGAATATTCATCATGACTACTAAGCTGTTTTTGCTTTTTAAACAAACTTTAACTCTACCTCTCATTAACACTAAAGCCTTAGCTTGAAGGTCATTTTTACACTGTTGCTGTGAGTTGACAAGGAACCATTCTAGAAGTGGTAATGAGGCTTTGTCTGTTGGGGTTTTTGGTTTTGGTTTGGCTTTTTACAACAGACTGACATTTCATGTTGGATCTGAAGGCTGGAATATCTGTTATTACCTACATTTTCATCTATATCAAGAAGCAAACAATAACTCACCCCCTGCCCCATCCCTGGCGGTGTTCAAGGCCAGGCTGGATGGGCTCTGACCAGTCTGGTCCAGTGGAAGGTGTTTATGCCAATGGCAGTGAGATCAGAACTGTGTGATCTTCAAGATCCCTTCCAGCTGAAACCATTCTGTCATTCTGTGAATAACTGTCTCTTTTCTCATATTAATGTAGCAATTACCCTCACCCTCTATTCCTAGAGCCAAGGTTGTTGTGAAGAAGCTACTGAAGAATGCAGCACAAGAATTAATGAACAGGCCAGTTATGCTGTAAATAAACTTCGCCAGCTAAATGACAAGCTTGAGTATAAGAAACAGGCTCTAAATTCCATTTGTAATTCACCAAAACCCGACAAAAAGGTACGGAACTTTAGTGTCTTCAGTTCTTTTCTTTGATTTGATTTATTTTATTTTTGGGTAAGTGTATGTTTGTGTAATATCCAGGTGTCACTTTTTGGATGGGTCAGATGGTTATTTCAGTCAACTTGTAAAACAGAAGGTGAAATCAGAACTTAGTTTTAATTGTTTAGTTACAATGGCTTTTATATATGGGGAATAAACTTGTGAATTCAGGAGAAGCAAGGGGCTTCCACATGGCTTGGGCCAACTTACTTGTGTTGATTTTACAGGCCTGTTGTTCAGGTGCAGTTGGGCCTGTCTTGTCAGCTGTAATGGGATTTGGCTGCAGATGGTAGATGGTGGGTAAGATGAACAAGGAGCCAAGGTGTTTTCCTAAAATCCTGCTGCTAGTGATGACAAAAATGTACCTGGGTATTAGTCATTGCTCAGAACCTGGCTGGCTTCTTTATACATTTTTCCTTCACTCAGGGTGAGTGTGAGATGCTTGTCTGAATAGGAGTTGACGCCCCAGCTCTGGGCATGGCCACCTCCAGAAGAAAGGTGTGGGCATTGAGTTTGTGCCACCCTGGCTGGCTTCATTCCCTCTGTCCCTTCCACATCTTCCTTCTGCCAGAGGGTGCTGCAGACAACTGAAAATGCTTGCAGCTGTTCTGGAGTGTCCCCCTTCCAACCCAAGCCCTTCTATGATTCTCTATAACTAAAACTTTATATAATGTTCCATTCACAAGAATATTCTGTGCTCCTTTTGCATTCTTGAAACCATAGCAGCTATATTCTTTCTGTACTTAGGCTTTTGGGGAGGCAGGGATTGCACCCCTACTGAAGTTGTGGGGTTTTCTCTGTATGTTTTGTTTCTAAAATGGGCTTGGAAAATAGCTACATCTCTGAAACAGAACAGTAAAATGGATCCAGTATTATTGTAAAGTCTCAGTATTCAGTTTGTAAATGTAACAGCTGTTTACTTATGATAAAATCTTACCAGTTGTTCTGTATTTATTGAATGTTCTGGATGCTGCTGGAGTGAATGTAAGGTGATTGTAGAGAAGCCTCAGCATTGATAGCAAATAAAATATAAAGTTATTCTGAAGGCGAGGTATTTGCTAGAAAATTGTTATATAGCTGTCACATATATGTTTTACATCTGACATGAGACAAAAATTCTGAACAAGACAGAATTCCTGTAGCTCTGTAGAATGCACTACTTGTGATATAAGTGATAGAACTGACAAATTTGGCTAAGTGGTATATCATATTTAAAAATGGAAAAATGTCATTTGTTTTTGCTGTGTTTCTAATGTCACATCTTATGTATATTTCCACCTTCTCTTGTTATACTGTATCCTGGCAGGATGTTTGGCTACTTTTTGTGCTTTCCACAATAACAAATCCTTGCCTTCTCAAAACTAGAATGAAATAAGTGATAACTTTGAGTGATTTCTAACTTAGCTAAATTCCTAGAAATGAAATCTATTACCAGGTTCTTCAGTCACATGATGTGTACCTCAAAATGATAAAGATGTCTTCAGTAAGGTATACTTCATTAATGGCAATTTCAAATTCTTATAAAACATACTGTGTGTAATATATAATCCTATCTCAAGTTTCTTTTATGCTGGTAGTGTGATAGTAGTTGTATTTCTAACTTGTTTTTTTTATTTTATTGTGAGGGTTGACCTTTAAGATTGCTGTGTGCTCTACAAGTTTGAGACATCATTGATTTTCTCACTTGTAATTTATTTTTTTTTATCCACAGAAATTGTTCTCCCCGTGCTTTTGTACCTTCTTTCAGAACAGTGTCCCTAAAGACATAAGTCTTGTGTGCTGCACAAGCTTTTCCCTACCAATTGTAATGAATAAACTTTTCTCTGCAGATTGTTTCTAAGCTGAAGGATGAAATTACTCTGATGGAGAGAGAGCACAGTGACCTTCAGCTGCACATTGCAAGAACAGACTGGTGGTGTGAGAATCTTGGCATGTGGAAAGCCTTCATTGTCTCAGGAGAGGTAGGGTGTTTTTTTCTGCCTTTTGACCTGCTGGGTCTATTCAAACTTGAATGAAAAGCAGAAGAAAAATGTGTAGATACTTTCCTTATACCTGTCTATACTTAAAATTTGCTTGTGGGGGAAAGAACCCTAACATCTTCTGAGCTCCTTTTCTGTTTCCCAGTGGCTACTATGATGCATACACAGTTTCTATTCCTCAGACACAGTTGTAATGGAGTTATAAAAATTACCTGCATGTACATAAACAAGCTTTGGCACTGGGTACAGTAATTTGCTATCTTAGGGGCACTGTTTTTCATAAGAACTGTGTCTTCCTATATTACCATGCTATTGCACTTGGGTGCAGTTGTGTCTCTGCTGTGTCTCAAAGATGCAGTGCTTATACTTTTTGGGTTTTGTATTTAATGGCTGTACAGTTTCAAGGGGCTTGAATGCCTGGAAAGAAAGTGCTTTATATCTGCAAGTTGAAGAAGTTGTTACTCTTATTTGGTCTTGTTTTGCTGTTCCATTTGGGCATAGGCAGACAATTGTAGAATGCATGCAAAAAGTGTGATGAAAACAGAAAGTATTACCATCTTCTGGCTCTCCAGTAACACTTACCATGAAAGGGACTCGGTGAATGCTTGTTATTTAGGAAGTGTAGGCTGACATACATAAGTAATCTTCTTAACAGAATCACTATGAAGATCTAAAGATTAATTGGGTCTCTACTGCCTTCCCTTTGTGTGCCACTAAGAAAATGTTCCTGAAAAGAATACAAATAGTTTTCTTGAGGTAACTCTTTGTTGGAGCAAAAAATTATGTGCTGTGGAGTTTATTTGGTTGTGTCTGAAGCTCTTGCAAGCCAGGTCTTTCAACAGTTAAAGTCACTGTAAAAGAAATAAATTCAACAGGTCAAAAAAATGTAAGGTGCCAGTTTTGAAACCAAATTCTCCATGTGGAAACATCTGGATTTGTTTTTGTTTTAATGCTGTTTGCAGGTGGCACTTTTGAGAACTGAAAAGTTCTTAAGTTGTCTTCTTAAGAGTTATTTGTAGCTTTTGAAACCTGGTTGTAAACTCTGGGTGCAGAATGGCAGCTTTCTGTGCAAACATACATATTTATATAACATAATATACACATATTTATATATCATATTTATATTTATGTAACCATATACAACTGTCCAGTGCCTCTCTACCAGAGAAGGTGGTGCTTTGGCTAAATTAGAGAGAAGTTAGAAAAGGCTTTTAATTGCTTGCTGCCTTAGCTATAACTTATGAGTAGTAGTGGATTAGGAAATGAAATATTAGGAAATGAAATGAAATAGGCTTGCATAAATTGTGCTGTTTGCAGCTCCATGCTTCAAAGGGTAGGCTGGAAAAAACATGGATCAATTGCTTGGGAATATTCTAGCTGCAGTTGATGGTTTCAGGGGGCATGAGTAGATGACATAGTCTTTCTATCTGCAAAATATATTGTTGCCAATCCTAGAATATAGCTCTGTGATTTTAGGGATAGAAAATCTTGGCCCTGTTGTTTAGCAGAAAATTTTAGTAAAAGTAATTTTTGCTATAGATCTTGAGCTGAAAGTGTAATGGCCAGTCATTTAGCTTTTAAACTGATCTACTAAATCAGTTAACAGAGAATGCACAAAAGAAAAAAATTACTTAAGTCTTGGAAAAAACCATGTCCACACTCTTGTTTGTAATCTCTTAGCTTGAATATTTCAGTCTTTGTAGTTTTGAGTAATTGAAATATACTAAGTCTGTGTGTGAACTATATATATATAAATCAGTGTAAATAATATAATCTCTAGGTGTCTTTTGGTAGCTCATAATTTTGAAAGGGACTCAGTGTTGAAAGAGACTCAGTGGCTGACTGATAGAGGTTGAAAAATACAATAGGAAGATGCAGAATGAGGGACCTATGCTAACAACTTGTGTAATTCTGTAATTACATACCTCATTACAGGTATGTAACTTAGAGCTAAATTATCTACCTTGATCTGCTTGCTTTAATTGTTTTGGCCTTGTATCATTTAATGTTTTAACAGACATTCTGTCTTCCTTGTCCAAAGAAAGACTGTTTCATAGCATAACATCTTTAAAAAAGTCTATTGCTTTCAGAAAGAATTGAGTTTGTAGATCTGAATAAGGTGAAAAAATTGCATGTTCCTTGTGGTTACCACACTACACACCTGGACAAGAGGTGGCTGAAAGCTGCTCAGTGGACAGGAACTTGGGGCTGCTGGTTGACAGCTGTCTGAACATGAGCCAGGAGTGTGCCCAGGTGGTCAAGGAGACCAAATGCAGCCTGGCCTGTACCAGAAATAGTGCGGCCAGCAGGAACAGGGAAGTGATTTTCCCCCAGTACTCAGCACTGCACAGACAGCACCTGAAACAGGGTTAGGAAGGCTGGGAAAAAGCCAGATGGTTTTTTGGGCAGGTGCATTAGAAGCTCAGTCTCACAATGTGGCATGCAAGGTTTGTGTTCTGCAGGAGCACTGGGCTTCAGCTCTGACCCCCTGAGCACCTCTTGGCTGGAAACAGTAGAGATGCTGGTGGCTTGGCAGATGTGCAGCTCATCTTGGGCAGGCTGCAGGTCTGTCAAGGGTAAATGCAACCCCTGAACACATCAGGAGGGAGTTTCCACTCAGGATGAGCAAGTGTTACAGTCCATTGCAGGTGCTGGGCCGTGTCCCTTGGGAAGGGGGAATTTGAATGAGGAACTTCTCCCATGAGAAGTGGTTCTGAATGCACTTTCAAACTTCATTTGCTTAACTTAGCAAAAGGGAGAATCAGAGGAATAAGGCTCTATAGTTTGAACTAATGCATGATAGCAATTGTATGAGGTGGTGCCTGCTAACAGCAGAGAACTAGATCTCCTGGTTTAGAAGACCTCCTAACATTCAGTTTTTCTGTTTTCCAGTTTATTCATTAATTTGGAGAAACAAATTCAAAAGTGCTTAAGTTGATAAAAAAAATTTGCATTCCTAAGAAGATCCTGAAAGTGTTCAGTATTTATTTGAGGGTACTTGGGAAAAAAAAGCTGTCATGTGTCTACATCTGGTAATTGGAATTTAGAGGATTCTGCACACAGCTTGAAGCAGGAGTACTAAGTCCTCCCATTTTGAAAATGTGCTTTCAGAGGGTCTGTGCTCTCTCGCGACAATTACAGTTCAGATGACCTTACACATGCAAACCCCTGCCCTGGGAACAAATTTAGCATGGAAAATCATAGGCATGACTCCAATTAGCAATTTCAGCACTCATCTCCCAGTGTTGAACAGTGACAGCCAGGAGGGGTTTGTGGGTCACTTGCAAACACAGATCCAGTGTAGCTCAGAGTAGACAGGGCAGGGACTGTCCCAGACAGTCCCAGTTGTTCTGCACCATGTCTCTCTGACCTGCACCTTGGGGGCTGTTCAAGCATCTATTTCTGCAGTAGTCTGGCAGGAGATAGGCACCTCTCCAAATAGCTGCACTGAGAACCTGGCACATTTGCAGGCATTCAGGCTGGTGCTTTGTATTCTGTCTGAGTGCTGCTGCAGCTCTTGGACAGGGATTTGTGAAATCTGGGCCTCAGACTTGGCTTCCCAGTAGTCCTGGTGCAGCTTTATGAGGAATGCATCACAGGGAATATTATCAATGTACAGCTCTCAGTAGCTTAAAAATATGAAGGTACATTTCAGCCACGTGGCTTTTACAAGGATGATGTAGGTGCTTGTCAAATTATTCATCCACAGCATTGTGTTGTCTCTGCAGGCTTCTCAGAAAAGGTGTCATAATTATATGAATTTTAACATTTATTCTTATTCTAATTAGATTTGTTAAATATTCTTTTTTTTTTTAAAGCTTTAAGGTTATAACTTTGCTCAAAAAGACTGGGAGTGGTATTTTATAATTACCTTATCATTATTTGCATGTATATAAAGACACAAGCATTGTAGAGTGAAATATTTTATGCATTTCTGTTATTTGTTTTTCATAATCAATCTGGGTGTCTCCTCAAAATAAGTAAAAAATTTGCTACCAATAGGACATAAGAATGAAATTCTTATGCCAATTCTTATATCAAATTAAGAAACAGTGTGGTCACACTGCTGCTGTCATCTCAAGAAAAATTGCTTAACTTTGGTGTAGTTTTCCCATTTGCACAATGTGGTTAATTGCTTCTCCTTCTTCTGGCTGAGGACTGTAGTTGGATTTATCAGTATTTTTGTAAAATTGTGAGTGCCTCAGAAATAGTGCATGGATACCACAAACTGTGCAAGGAGAACAGCTCAAGTGAGCAGAGAAATCACTCCGTAAATCACTCCACTGGTGTGTGGGTGAGCCTCAGCAGAAGCACTGGGAAGGGGGGGAAATGAAGGAAGAACACTCAGGTAAATGCAGATAGGAGAGATGGAGCATTGAGCAGCAATCACAAAGCCATGGTAGGTACCTTAAAAACCAAAACAATACACTCAGCTGTTTGAGGAGGACATGACAGGGAGATGTGGCTGCTGGTGGACAGCATTGCAAACTGTAGGTAAGGTGTAATAGTGGTTAGCTGCAGGGCTGGTTCAGGACTGGTACAGCACTTTGGGAGATGGTTACTTCATTAAGGGAATTGCTCCATATGGACCCTTCAAATCTTAAGAGAAATGTGGGACTGATGACTGAGGTTGTAAGCCAGTCACCTGTTCACTGTTCAGATGTTCCTGTGTTCACAGTTAAATGTTCCACCGTTTGCTTTCAACAGATATTACCTTATCTGTTTTTATTTCCCCCACAAGGTTTTAGAAGAGAATGGCGAACAAGTGCCCTGTTACTCTGTCATGGTGAGTTTACAAGAAGTTGGTGGTGCTGAAACTAAGAACTGGACTGTTCCCAGGAAGCTCAATGAGTTTCAGAACCTACACCGCAAACTCAGCGAGGTATGAATCCTGGTTAGGGGAGGGAAAAGATACAAACTGACAAAATTTGTCAGAATGACAACAATTTAATGCTTCCAGTTTTAATGCCAGCCTTTTGGCTTTTAGCACTTTAGAACTAGATTTCTATCTGCATATTTCTGGTCTCTGACAAATGATTATAAAACTTGTTTTTAATTTTTTCCCCTTAATAATGTTTTACTGGACTAATCCCATTTCAAAATGGTATATGCTCTGCACTGTCATACAAGAGCCTGCTATAAGAGTGAGGTTTTATGTCTGGCTTCTGGGGAAGTATTAGAAATGACAGCTTTTGGGGAGAGAGAAGGTTGGGATTTTTTTCACAGTGCTTTAACCTTTCTGTCTGATAAGGAATAAATAATGGTGCTGTAAAGGGGAAGGGTTCAGATGTGTCAGCCCATAGTGGTAAAGGGAAGGTGTTTTCTTGAGAAGGGTGTGGAAGTGAGATGAGAGCAAAAAGGAGTCTCTTCATTTCCATTCGGAACCACCTGAGCTCTCCTTTCTCCTACACAGTGTTTTCCATCATTAAAGAAAGTTCAGTTGCCTTCTCTCAGCAAGCTGCCCTTCAAATCCGTAGACCAGAAATTCATGGAGAAATCCAAGAACCAGCTTAATAACTTTCTACAGGTAAGATAGTAAGGACAAAACTGACAGATATCTAAACAGGAGAATTGAGAGGCTGCTGCCTCTCTTTGCCTAAAGAAAGAGCCTAGAACAAATAGGTCAAATGTAAAATTTGACACTATAAATGTCAAAGTTGTACAAAATGTCAAAGTTGAGATGAGTTTGACTGATAGTAACCATTCCTCTAGTAGTAATTTAATTTAAACTTCAATTAATTGAAGAATCATAATGAATCCTTTAATTGCCACTTTCAGCTAAAACTCCTTCATTCACAACAAATTCCTTACATGGGAGAAATTGTTATAAAACAAGAAGGTTGTAAGACTAAAAGCTTTATTCTTACTAGTTCCAGTACTTTAGAAATAGTTTCTTAAAGTATCTTTGTGAGATAGGGATTTTTTTCTCACACTACCTCTGAGCTGCAATTTAATCAGTTTTATTGGATGCCTCAATACATCTTATTCCTTAACAAGAAATATTTAATTGATGTGTTGCTGTGTTGTGATGTGTCACTATTTTTGTTTCATAGAAATTACTCTCTGATGAAAGACTCTGCCAGAGTGAAGCACTTTATGCCTTCCTGAGCCCCTCCCCAGAGCACCTCAAAGTTATTGATGTGCAAGGCAAGAAGTCATCGTTCTCACTCTCCTCATTTCTAGAACGACTTCCTGGTGATTTGTTTTCTCATCAGGAGGTAAGTGGTAGAAAAGCAATCTTCCCAAATTTAATTACTTATCCTAAGTAAGCAGGGAGAGTCATTAATATTTGAGTGGCAGGCAATATTTCTAAAGGTCATTTGTAATTTACTGTAAGTGAACAAAGAGAAGAAAGAGCCGCCTATGAATTTAAAAGATGTTTATTAATAAAACAGGTTTCCTGCCTTTTGGTACATGCATATAGGCAAATGTGTAAGCTATCACAAATAAACAAATTGCAGTTCATGTGGGATTGTTTATTTTTTTACAGCAGAATTTTCCACTTTTTGAGTTCTGGACATGCGTATTTCAGAGAGGTATTGGCAGGTAAAAATACACTTGGGAATATTCTCTTGGCAAGAAAGAACAGCTGTGTATCCCTAATTTCAGGACAACTTCATAAGCAGAGCTAGTTTTGACAAAAAACTGTTGGCAAATAATACAGGCTTACTGAGGGAATTTGCAAGTGCAGGCAGGAGTCTATGTAGGCAAACCAGATGGAGAATTTGTTATTAAGCCATAAAAACCCATTGTTTATCAAAATGCAATGAATAATAGATTAGTGACCAAAATAGCTAATTGACTAAATTGACCATAATTCCATGGCACTCTGTTCTGTGTTGTTCATGTTCAGATAATGCAACATTCAAGGAGATGTTTATATTCCCCCTTTTAGTTACATGTTATACAAAATTCATTTAAAACAGTTAATTTCTGACATGCTGTAGTTGTCTGGAGCAGATGGGTCTTATGCAGGACAATTTGAGATTGGGGAGCATGTATACTTCTAGGCTTTTATAGGGAGAAAGGTGGTCTTGCATCTCAGAAACAAGAAAATCCTATATATGTACCTTGCAAAAGAGTGCTGTGTTTGCATATAGATGCTGAATGCATGTGCCTCATTTCAGAGTAATAAATATAAAGGAAGTTTGAGAAACTAGTTTTACTTTGATAGAAGTACTGGAGTTATACAATCCAAAGTGCTTTCACTAAAATGACTAATGATAGGTAGAAGTAGCACAAAAGTATTGAAGTATGAAGCTGTTTATATTTTGCTATTTAATTGAAAAACATCCTCAAGACATTGTATTATGGGAGATAGATATTGTATTATGGGAGTGTGTAGGAGGAAAAAGTTGGGAAATACAGGAGAACGAAAAAGAATGTTTAATACCAGTGTGTGAAAGGAGAAAGAACAAATAAACAAAGCAGAAATTATGCAGCTGTTATTGCTTCACATTTCTCTCTCTTCTCCCTTCTTTCCTTAAGCTTACACATAACAGAATACAGATGGTGGGAACTCTTAGACCCTATGAATGAGTATGTCAAACAATTGCCCTAAAGTGAAAGTAATAAAATAAAATGGAGGAAGACAGACTGGGAGGCATTCTGGGACTAGCTCTGCTGTTTCCTGGACTCCCATGTCTTTCAGAAAGAGCTTTGGATCAGCTCAGTCTTGCCCCACTGATAGCATCTTGGACACTTTCCTAAAGCAGTTAAACTGGGCTTAAATCATTTGGTACAAGGTCATAAATGAAGTTGGTTGTGTTTAAAACACTCGTAAAGCTGGTATAATTGTGTTCTTTTTGTAACTGAGACTTCCTGGTTTAGTTTGTGTTTTGAACTTTGTAGTATAGAATGCTCTCAGATTCAGCTCTCTTTGCCCTTAATCTCATCTCACATTTTTCAAATATATGTCAGAGCAATAATATTACCTCTTGAGTGTTGTGTTCAGGATTAGATACTGCAGCAATTTCTTTATATATATAAACTCCTTGGACAGGGTTAGCTTTAGAATGTATTTTTTAGCTCTCTAGACCAAAACCAAATCAGAGCAAAAATGCAGTTGATATCATCTAGAAAGAAGGGCTTTTAGGTTTATAAATCTACTGGATAGAAAATGCACTGTAGTGTAAGAACTTACAGTTCTTGTTGCATTTTCTAAATGACAGAAGATTCACTGAATAGCAGAAAAATAAGCCAATTATAGATGATTGAATGATGAGGAAGAAAGGAAGAGATGATTGATATCTTTGAAAACCAGGCTGAAGAAGAAAATTTTCACATCATTGTGACCATTTCTGATTCAGAGACTGGGGCATCACACCAGCCTCAGTGGAGGTCAGGTCTGCCTGGTCTTCCAGCAAAGCTAAAGTCTTTAGCTTTGCTGGAAGCAAAGGCGGGCAGGGCAAGATCCAGGAAAGCAAAGGGATGTGTTGGCTGCCATGAGAAGTGACAGGAGTTGTAGTCCTGATCCTGAAGCAATCTTCATGATAGTGAGAAACAACCTGCTGTGTGCCCTTCACTCTGAAATAGATGGTACTGCCAGAATGGAGGTGGTTCAACCCAGTCATCTTCTGGGAGTCTGTCTGAATAGCTCTTCTCCCTTTGGTACCCTGAGCTGGGGTATCCTCAGGCTCAGGTCACTATCTATCACAATTTGTGTTTCTGGCTAGTTCTCTTTCCACTGCTGGCTTTGGCTCCCAGCTTACTTCAAGGACAACTGGTTAGGGCCTAATCCCACTGAGGGGCTTCAGCTGTGAAGGCACTGTCTGTTCTCCTGGGGAACCAGCTACTTACTTTTCCTGGTGCAATAATCAGATTTTCCCCCTTTCTTCCCAGTGTTTGCGTGGCAAAGAGCTCCAGCTGTCTAGCTCCCCACCCTGAATGTTTTTTATGGGTGTTGTGTCAGAGGGAGCTTTGCAATCACAAACACTGCTGAGTGCCATCTCCTGCTTACAGCTGTCACCTGTTTCCCAGCAGTACACGACTCCCACATCAGCTGCTTTCTTGCATCCAGCTGGTGCTGATGGGGCAATAGAGGCAGCATTGAGGTGCCTACTGGGGCACGGCTGCAAACAGAAGGTACAGCAGTGATGATAATTCCAGCAGTGCAGTGTCCTCATCACTTTAGTCCAATGGGAAGTTTTCAAGATCCCTGGTGAGATTCCTCTTGGCCAGATCCTGCCAGCAGCAGTTTTTGGCTCTGTTTTTTGAGAGGACTGGCTGTGCTCCTTCTGCAGAGCATGGCAGTAACTAAATCCATTCTGGAAGAAGGCTGGGGAACTGCAGCACACACCCATGTTGTCTCTCTCTTCCTAGGAAGAAACAGAAGAGGACAGTGACCTGTCAGACTACGGAGAGGAGGTGGATGGGAAGAAGGACTCTCTTGCTGAGCCGTGTTTCATGCTGATTGGAGAGATTTTTGAACTGCGAGGAAGTAAGATGTAAACCTGCTCAGTTGCTAATGGAATCTCTTAGCTCTTAGGACACTTCACAATTCAATGTTTTTGCTGTTTCAATAAGTGCAATCTATATTGCACCTAATTTTCATTCTTCAATCTATACGGCCAGTTTGGGACCAAGCTATTCTTCAGTAGTTCATAACTTTGGAGCTTTCATTCAAAAGTGAAATTACAATATAAAATGGCAATAAAAATGTAACTGGTAGGGGAGAGCATTTACACTTAATATTATTAAATTTTTCATGAAAAGATTAGAAAAAACGGACAGTAGTATTCTTTTTGTAAATAAGCTGTTCATTAGATTGTGGGAATTCTTGAATAAGGAAAGATGGCTTTACTACAGAACATGTCTCTGACAAAGAAATATAATTTTAATATCAATTTAAAGTAAATTATATGTGCGTTTTAGTTCTAGTTCATTTAATCAACTTCTATGATGAAAATTATACTAGAATTGTGGTATATTTAAATACTGGATTTTCCCCCCTCTTTATGTAACTGAATGATTATGAAACAGAAACAAAAATAACTTTATTATTGTGCAGCCACACATGATGCTTTATAAAATTATTTACAGGGTAACTATTGCAAAATGTGTCACATTCCAAAAATGGTAGCTATATCTCCCAAATATAGACTTTATTGTGATGTTGAACAGTAGGAAAGGAAGGTTTACCAGTAATTACTAGGAAGCACTCACTTTTGTTTCATTTATTTGTAATGGAAAGCTGACTGCTTGGTTTGAGTGAAAATGTTTTCAGAATTTTAATAGTGCTGCTGTGTGTACTTTATACTAATTGTTATGAAAAAGGTGGGAAGTTTGAAAGTATTTGGTTTTTTTTGTAGTAGAAAAAGGGTTTTGAGTAGTTGTATTGCTCAATAAACTTGAAATATTCTTATATATAAAAATTTATGGTATAACCTAGAATGCATTTTATAGGCATGGTTATATAATCTGCAGGACCTAGAAACCATACAGCAAACAGTACAAGGAATGTGATCAAGCAAGATGAAACCACTGTACAATTAATGGAATCTTAGAAAGGGTTATAACAATGTGTTTACTGTAGGGGTGGATTGTTTGGGTTTGGTTTGGTGGGAGGTAGGGGGAAATTTTTGTACATGGTCACGGGTTCTGTAATGTTATTAACTTCTTGGTCATTATTTTTATCATTTTTTGTTGTTCTAGTGTTCAAGTGGGTCAGAAAAACATTAATTGCACTAGTACAAGTCACTTTTGGAAGAACCATCAACAAGTAAGTAGCTGTTGCTTTAACTGAACTTTCATCATCATTCTGTTAAAAAAAGGCTGACAGAAGAACTGTTAAAAATAATCTGAACATCCTGTTGGATATGGTAATCTGCATTTGTTTTCCATAGCTCAATTTACAGCTATGTTATATTTATTAGAGAAAACACAGATATGTGAATTATCTTTATGCTTCCAGGTGAGGCCTGCCTGAGGCTATGAGCATACCTGTCTGTAAACACCTTCATATGGAAAGCTGTATCTCTGGTCAGAAACAAATTTTAGAAGTATTCTATCAGCACAGCAAGCTGTTCTTTGTCCAATCAGTGACTAAATTTGCACTTGCCAGCGTGGCTTTTAAAGCCTCTGATGTGTATTACGTAGCAGTAAATCGGACTGGTCTCAGACAGTATCCGCTCACTGAGTTTTAAATTGATTGGTTCATTTGTTCATACCCTGCTGATAACTGGAAAATGCCTGAAGGAGGACAGAGAGGCAGAGAATTTCTGAGCATAGCTTGCATGCAAAGTTCCTGTGTAGCTTTTACATGTAGGTTGACTTTATTGATTTTAAGGAATTTGGCTGTATGGCAACAGCACTGACTGGAGCCTGCTCTGCCTTAGACTCCTGGTGCTGAAGGCTTCACTGAGTGGTGCAGCCACAGGAAGAGGCTGCTATCTCTGTCTGTAATCCCTTCAGTAATGTGCTTTGCTATCTGTGAAGGAACTTACTGTGCTTCTATCAAAACTGTTTTTATCCTAGCAGGCACATCTCCACAGGCAACTAGTTTGGAATTTGCTACTATTAGTGACCTGATTTTCCTGACTTTTACTGGTGGAGCATTTGCAGTGCCTGTCCTTGAAATGTAGTTTGGATGTACATTTCAATGTAGTACTTGTAATTTGAAATGGATGTTTGGGGATTACCTTGAAAAGCAGCCTTCTCCAGATCTAAGTGATGTATCAGGAGTGATCTAGATCCTAGAGCACCCAGACTTGAATATGACCTGCTGTTATGCCAATGAAATCAACTCAGGCATACTGGCAAAATTATGTGAAAAAGAACATCTCTTCCACTCCTTTGAGGAGGAAAAAGAATAAATATGGATAAAACATGAGACTAACTCTGATGGGCTCCCTTCTCCACTTCTTTACAGGCAGATCCGTGACACTGTACACTGGATGTTCAGTGAGCCAATGCTTGTTTACTACATTGGGGTGTTTCGAGATGCTTTCTGGCCAAATGGAAAGTTAGCTCCAGCACCGAGAGCCAAGAGCGATGAACAAAAGCAGGACACAAAACAGAGAGCACAGCAAAAACTACTTGAAAACATTCCAGGTGAGTTCACTTTGATTCTGCTTAATCACAGAGCTAATAACTAATAAGGAAACTGGTTAATCAAATTATTTTCATGTAGACTTTTAAGTTATGATTATTTGTATAAACAAGGATTATTTTGGTCTTAGTCTTTGCCTCTCCTGCCTGTCTGGTAAAAGGCTTGGATTCAGATATTACTGGTGGATGCAAAATCAGAATTGCTGTATTTTTGTGCATAATGCTCATCAAGGAATCTCAGTCGATTCTCTCTCTGCTGGTTCTCTGTTAGCAAATATGGGGCTCTGCTACTTGGAATTACTTGCCAAACAGGGACAGTGGCACCACCCCAATTCCTCCTATATTTTGAAGTTGGAGAGTGAGGGATCTATGCATGCCATCAGTGTTGTGTGTTGTCTCTTTCTGATAAGAGGTCTCAGGGCACTGAACATTAGAGTGACCTGCAGCCCGGGCAGAAGAAGCTCCTAGATGGAGTGGTTTTATCAGTATTTTCCTTCACCTGCCCTTATCTCCCAAGCCTGGGCAGCTGCTTTTTCAGCCAGAATGCTTTTGGGGCACTATACTGAGATGTTCCATGCTGTCCCACTCACAGGACAGGAAATGCAGTTACAAATTTCTGACTTCAGAGATCATGTAAACCCAAAGGCACCTAACTGAAAAGAATCAAAATCATTACTGTTAGCACTTGGAAATGCACTTCAGCATAGCTTGAATGCATTTTCTCTGCTCTGTGTGAAGAGAATGAGCTATTTTATGGCTTCACTTAAATATCTCATATGCCCCCATGCATTAGGCAGTTTAATCAACTTTTGCAGCACAAAAGGAGTAGGTATGCATGGAAAATATTTGTCTT